>NW_027189987.1:0-64427 GCF_040958095.1 Procambarus clarkii
ACCTTAAATACTTCATTTTCAATCAACTATTTAGTTTCTCGTTAAAATACTGAGTAAGATATTGAAAAGGGGAGAAGTTCTGTTTTTATTGCATATATCGACGTTTCAGCCGGAATAGAGCGATTTTCGTGTACATCTTCCATCGGTAATATAAACGGAAAATCAGGAACATTTTAGTTAATACCAATGAAAACACATTGATTTTTATCATTTGTATTGGTAACAACACTGTCATATGTCTTTTCTTGGATCTAAATAATACGAAACCTCGCTCTATGATTTGAAGTTAAAATCCTCATATATGGTTAAATATTGACTTTTTTCACGTTTTTCATGTAGTTTGATATAACGTAAATATATTCATTTTTACCAATATTTCGATACTATTTCATATAGTATCACGATATGTGATTTGGCCTTCAAATCTCAGAATTTCGCATAATATTGCATTTTAAGCAAGTTTTCTTGCCTTGTGTTTCGTATGAAAAATCATCGAATTTAGCAATATTTTGACGTTTATCATCCCCTTTTCCTTTATGTGACTTAAACAAAATATCATCGAATTAGGCAATATTTTGCCGTTTTCCACGTTTTTGTGAATTTTCAGTCTATGGGTATTAATTCATATATATACGATAAAAATGATGCAAACACATAATTGATTAGATAATAACCTTAAATACTTCATTTTCAATCATCTATTTGTTTCTCGTTAAAATACTGAGTAAGATAATGAAAAGGGGAGAAGTTCGGTTTTTATTGCATATATCGACGTTTCAGCCGGATTAGAGCGGTTTTACGTGTACATCTTCCCTCGGTAATATAAACGGAAAATCAAGGAACATTTTAGTTAATTCTAATGAAAACACATTGATTTTTATAATTTGTATTGGAAACAACATTGTCCTATGTCTATTCTTGGATCTAAATAATACGAAACCTCGCTCTATGATTTGAAGTTAAAATCCTCAAATATGGTTAAATATTGACTTTTTTCACGTTTTTCATGTAGTTTGATATTACGTAAATATATTCATTTTTACCAATATTTCGATACTATTTCATGTAGTATCACGATATGTGATTTGGCCTTCAAATCTTCAGAATTTCGCATAATATTGCATTTTAAGCAAGTTTTCTTGCCTTTTGTTTCGTACGAAAAATCATCGAATTTAGCAATATTTTGACGTTTATCATCCCCTTTTCCTTTATGTGACTTAAACAAAATATCATCGAATTAGGCAATATTTTGCCGTTTTCCACGTTTCTGTGAATTTTCAGTCTATGGGTATTAATTCATATATATACGATAAAAATTATGCAAACACATAATTGATTAGATAATAACCTTAAATACTTCATTTTCAATCAATCTATTTATTTCTCGTTAAAATACTGAGTAAGATATTGAAAAGGGGAGAAGTTCTGTTTTTATTGCATATATCGACGTTTCAGCCGGAATAGAGCGATTTTCGTGTACATCTTCCATCGGTAATATAAACGGAAAATCAGGAACATTTTAGTTAATACCTAATGAAAACACATTGATTTTTATCATTTGTATTGGTAAACAACACTTGTCATATGTCTTTTCTTGGATCTAAATAATACGAAACCTCGCTCTATGATTTGAAGTTAAAATCCTCATATATGGTTAAATATTGACTTTTTTCACGTTTTTCATGTAGTTTGATATACGTAAATATATTCATTTTTACCAATATTTCGATACTATTTCATGTAGTATCACGATATGTGATTTGGCCTTCAAATCTCAGAATTTCGCATAATATTGCATTTTAAGCAAGTTTTCTTGCCTTTTGTTTCGTACTGAAAAATCATCGAATTTAGCAATATTTTGACGTTTATCATCCCCTTTTCCTTTATGTGACTTAAACAAAATATCATCGAATTAGGCAATATTTTGCCGTTTTCCACGTTTTTGTGAATTTTCAGTCTATGGGTATTAATTCATATATATACGATAAAAATGATGCAAACACATAATTGATTAGATAATAACCTTAAATACTTCATTTTCAATCATCTATTTGTTTCTCGTTAAAATACTGAGTAAGATAATGAAAAGGGGAGAAGTTCGGTTTTTATTGCATATATCGACGTTTCAGCCGGATTAGAGCGGTTTTACGTGTACATCTTCCCTCGGTAATATAAACGGAAAATCAAGAACATTTTAGTTAATTCTAATGAAAACACATTGATTTTTATAATTTGTATTGGAAACAACATTGTCATATGTCTATTCTTGGATCTAAATAATACGAAACCTCGCTCTATGATTTGAAGTTAAAATCCTCAAATATGGTTAAATATTGACTTTTTTCACGTTTTTCATGTAGTTTGATATTACGTAAATATATTCATTTTTACCAATATTTCGATACTATTTCATGTAGTATCACGATATGTGATTTGGCCTTCAAATCTCAGAATTTCGCATAATATTGCATTTTAAGCAAGTTTTCTTGCCTTTTGTTTCGTACGAAAAATCATCGAATTTAGCAATATTTTGACGTTTATCATCCCCTTTTCCTTTATGTGACTTAAACAAAATATCATCGAATTAGGCAATATTTTGCCGTTTTCCACGTTTTTGTGAATTTTCAGTCTATGGGTATTAATTCATATATATACGATAAAAATGATGCAAACACATAATTGATTAGATAATAACCTTAAATACTTCATTTTCAATCATCTATTTAGTTTCTCGTTAAAATACTGAGTAAGATAATTGAAAAGGGGAGAAGTTCGGTTTTTATTGCATATATCGACGTTTCAGCCGGAATTAGAGCGATTTTACGTGTACATCTTCCATCGGTAATATAAACGGAAAATCAGGAACATTTTAGTTAATTACTAATGAAAACACATTGATTTTTATCATTTGTATTGGTAAACAACATTGTCATATGTCTTTTCTTGGATCTAAATAATACGAAACCTCGCTCTATGATTTGAAGTTAAAATCCTCAAATATGGTTAAATAGTGACTTTTTTCACGTTTTTCATGTAGTTTGATACTACGTAAATATATTGAGTTTTACCAATATTTCGATTCTATTTCATGTTGTATCACGATATGTGATTTGGCCTTCAAATCTCTGAATTTCGCATAATATTGCATTTTAAGCAAGTTTTCTTGCCTTTTGTTTCGTACGAAAAATCATCGAATTAAGCAATATTTTGACGTTTATCATCCCCTTTTCCATTATGTGACTTAAACAAAATATCATCGAATTAGGCAATATTTTGCCGTTTCCCACGTTTTTGTGAATTTTAAGACTATGGGTAATTAATTCATATATATACAATAAAAATGATGCAAACACATAATTGATTAGATAATAACCTTAAATACTTCATTTTCAATCAACTATTTGTTTCTCGTTAAAATACTGAGTAAGATATTGAAAAGGGGAGAAGTTCTGTTTTTATTGCATATATCGACGTTTCAGCCGGAATAGAGCGATTTTCGTGTACATCTTCCATCGGTAATATAAACGGAAAATCAGGAACATTTTAGTTAATTCTAATGAAAACACATTGATTTTTATCATTTGTATTGGAAACAACATTGTCATATGTCTATTCTTGGATCTAAATAATACGAAACCTTCGCTCTATGATTTGAAGTTAAAATCCTCAAATATGGGTAAATATTGACTTTTTTCACGTTTTTCATGTAGTTTGATATTACGTAAATATATTCATTTTTACCAATATTTCGATACTATTTCATGTAGTATCACGATATGTGATTTGGCCTTCAAATCTCAGAATTTCGCATAATATTGCATTTTAAGCAAGTTTTCTTGCCTTTTGTTTCGTACGAAAAATCATCGAATTTAGCAATATTTTGACGTTTATCATCCCCTTTTCCTTTATGTGACTTAAACAAAATATCATCGAATTAGGCAATATTTTGCCGTTATCCACGTTTCTGTGAATTTTCAGTCTATGGGTATTAATTCATATATATACGATAAAAATGATGCAAACACATAATTGATTAGATAATAACCTTAAATACTTCATTTTCAATCAACTATTTGTTTCTCGTTAAAATACTGAGTAAGATATTGAAAAGGGGAGAAGTTCGGTTTTTATTGCATATATCGACGTTTCAGCCGGAATAGAGCGATTTTCGTGTACATCTTCCATCGGTAATATAAACGGAAAATCAGGAACATTTTAGTTAATACCAATGAAAACACATTGATTTTTATCATTTGTATTGGTAACAACACTGTCATATGTCTTTTCTTGGATCTAAATAATACGAAACCTCGCTCTATGATTTGAAGTTAAAATCCTCAATATATGGTTAAATATTGACTTTTTTCACGTTTTTCATGTAGTTTGATATAACGTAAATATATTCATTTTTACCAATATTTCGATACTATTTCATGTAGTATCACGATATGTGATTTGGCCTTCAAATCTCAGAATTTCGCATAATATTGCATTTTAAGCAAGTTTTCTTGCCTTTTGTTTCGTATGAAAAATCATCGAATTTAGCAATATTTTGACGTTTATCATCCCCTTTTCCTTTATGTGACTTAAACAAAATATCATCGAATTAGGCAATATTTTGCCGTTTTCCACGTTTCTGTGAATTTTCAGTCTATGGGTTTTAATTCATATATATACGATAAAAATTATGCAAACACATAATTGATTAGATAATAACCTTAAATACTTCATTTTCAATCAACTATTTGTTTCTCGTTAAAATACTGAGTAAGATAATGAAAAGGGGAGAAGTTCGGTTTTTATTGCATATATCGACGTTTCAGCCGGATTAGAGCGGTTTTACGTGTACATCTTCCCTCGGTAATATAAACGGAAAATCAGGAACATTTTAGTTAATTCTAATGAAAACATATTGATTTTTATAATTTGTATTGGAAACAACATTGTCATATGTCTTTTCTTGGATCTAAATAATACGAAACCTCGCTCTATGATTTGAAGTTAAAATCCTCAAATATGGTTATATAGTGACTTTTTTCACGTTTTTCATGTAGTTTGATACTACGTAAATATATTCATTTTTACCAATATTTCGATTCTATTTCATGTAGTATCACGATATGTGATTTGGCCTTCAAATCTCAGAATTTTGCATAATATTGCATTTTAAGCAAGTTTTCTTGCATTTTGTTTCGTACGAAAAATCATCGAATTTAGCAATATTTTGGCGTTTATCATCCCATTTTCCTTTATGTGACTTAAACAAAATATCATCGAATTAAGCAATATTTTGCCGTTTTCTACGTTTTTGTGAATTTTCAGTCTATGGGTATTAATTCATTATATATACGATAAAAATGACGCAAACACATAATTGATTAGATAATAACCTTAAATACTTCATTTTCAATCATCTATTTGTTTCTCGTTAAAATACTGAGTAAGATAATGAAAAGGGGAGAAGTTCGGTTTTTATTGCATATATCGACGTTTCAGCCGGATTAGAGCGGTTTTACGTGTACATCTTCCCTCGGTAATATAAACGGAAAATCAGGAACATTTTAGTTAATTCTAATGAAAACATATTGATTTTTATAATTTGTATTGGAAACAACATTGTCATATGTCTTTTCTTGGATCTAAATAATACGAAACCTCTCTCTATGATTTGAAGTTAAAATCCTCAAATATGGTTAAATAGTGACTTTTTTCACGTTTTTCATGTAGTTTGATACTACGTAAATATATTGAGTTTTACCAATATTTCGATTCTATTTCATGTAGTATAACGATATGTGATTTGGCCTTCAAATCTCAGAATTTCGCATAATATTGCATTTTAAGCAAGTTATCTTGCATTTTGTTTCGTACGAAAAATCATCGAATTTAGCAATATTTTGATGTTTATCATCCCATTTTCCTTTATGTGACTTAAACAAAATATCATCGAATTAGGCAATATTTTGCCGTTTTCCACGTTTTTGTGAATTTTCAGTCTATGGGTATTAATTCATATATATACGATAAAAATGATGCAAACACATAATTGATTAGATAATAACCCCAAATACTTCATTTTCAATCATCTATTTGTTTCTCGTTAAAATACTGAGTAAGATAATGAAAAGGGGAGAAGTTCGGTTTTTATTGCATATATCGACGTTTCAGCCGGATTAGAGCGGTTTTACGTGTACATCTTCCCTCGGTAATATAAACGGAAAATCAAGAACATTTTAGTTAATTCTAATGAAAACACATTGATTTTTATAATTTGTATTGGAAACAACATTGTCATATGTCTATTCTTGGATCTAAATAATACGAAACCTCGCTCTATGATTTGAAGTTAAAATCTTCAAATATGGTTAAATATTGACTTTTTTCACGTTTTTCATGTAGTTTGATATTACATAAATATATTCATTTTTACCAATATTTCGATACTATTTCATGTAGTATCACGATATGTGATTTGGCCTTCAAATCTCAGAATTTCGCATAATATTGCATTTTAAGCAAGTTTTCTTGCCTTTCGTTTCGTACGAAAAATCATCGAATTTAGCAATATTTTGACGTTTATCATCCCCTTTTCCTTTATGTGACTTAAACAAAATATCATCGAATTAGGCAATATTTTGCCGTTTTCCACGTTTTTGTGAATTTTCAGTCTATGGGTATTAATTCATATATATACGATAAAAATGATGCAAACACATAATTGATTAGATAATAACCTTAAATACTTCATTTTCAATCATCTATTTGTTTCTCGTTAAAATACTGGGTAAGATAATGTAAAGGGGAGAAGTTCGGTTTTTATTGCATATATCGACGTTTCAGCCGGATTAGAGCGGTTTTACGTGTACATCTTCCATCGGTAATATAAACGGACAATCAAGAACATTTTAGTTAATTCTAATGAAAACACATTGATTTTTATAATTTGTATTGGAAACAACATTGTCATATGTCTATTCTTGGATCTAAATAATACGAAACCTCGCTCTATGATTTGAAGTTAAAATCCTCAAATATGGCTAAATAGTGACTTTTTTCACGTTTTTCATGTAGTTTGATACTACGTAAATATATTGAGTTTTACCAATATTTCGATTCTATTTCATGTTGTATCACGATATGTGATTTGGCCTTCAAATCTCTGAATTTCGCATAATATTGCATTTTAAGCAAGTTTTCTTGCCTTTTGTTTCGTACGAAAAATCATCGAATTAAGCAATATTTTGACGTTTATCATCCCCTTTTCCATTATGTGACTTAAACAAAATATCATCGAATTAGGCAATATTTTGCCGTTTCCCACGTTTTTGTGAATTTTAAGACTATGGGTAATAATTCATATATATACAATAAAAATGATGCAAACACATAATTGATTAGATAATAACCTTAAATACTTCATTTTCAATCAACTATTTGTTTCTCGTTAAAATACTGAGTAAGATATTGAAAAGGGGAGAAGTTCTGTTTTTATTGCATATATCGACGTTTCAGCCGGAATAGAGCGATTTTCGTGTACATCTTCCATCGGTAATATAAACGGAAAATCAGGAACATTTTAGTTAATTCTAATGAAAACACATTGATTTTTATCATTTGTATTGGAAACAACATTGTCATATGTCTATTCTTGGATCTAAATAATACGAAACTTCGCTCTATGATTTGAAGTTAAAATCCTCAAATATGGGTAAATATTGACTTTTTTCACGTTTTTCATGTAGTTTGATATTACGTAAATATATTCATTTTTACCAATATTTCGATACTATTTCATGTAGTATCACGATATGTGATTTGGCCTTCAAATCTCAGAATTTCGCATAATATTGCATTTTAAGCAAGTTTTCTTGCCTTTTGTTTCGTACGAAAAATCATCGAATTTAGCAATATTTTGACGTTTATCATCCCCTTTTCCTTTATGTGACTTAAACAAAATATCATCGAATTAGGCAATATTTTGCCGTTATCCACGTTTCTGTGAATTTTCAGTCTATGGGTATTAATTCATATATATACGATAAAAATGATGCAAACACATAATTGATTAGATAATAACCTTAAATACTTCATTTTCAATCAACTATTTGTTTCTCGTTAAAATACTGAGTAAGATATTGAAAAGGGGAGAAGTTCGGTTTTTATTGCATATATCGACGTTTCAGCCGGAATAGAGCGATTTTCGTGTACATCTTCCATCGGTAATATAAACGGAAAATCAGGAACATTTTAGTTAATACCAATGAAAACACATTGATTTTTATCATTTGTATTGGTAACAACACTGTCATATGTCTTTTCTTGGATCTAAATAATACGAAACCTCGCTCTATGATTTGAAGTTAAAATCCTCATATATGGTTAAATATTGACTTTTTTCACGTTTTTCATGTAGTTTGATACAACGTAAATATATTCATTTTTACCAATATTTCGATACTATTTCATGTATTATCACAATATGTGATTTGGCCTTCAAATCTCAGAATTTCGCATAATATTGCATTTTAAGCAAGTTTTCTTGCCTTTTGTTTCGTATGAAAAATCATCGAATTTAGCAATATTTTGACGTTTATCATCCCCTTTTCCTTTATGTGACTTAAACAAAATATCATCAAATTAGGCAATATTTTGCCGTTTTCCACGTTTTTGTGAATTTTCAGTCTATGGGTATTAATTCATATATATACGATAAAAATGATGCAAACACATAATTGATTAGATAATAACCTTAAATACTTCATTTTCAATCATCTATTTGTTTCTCGTTAAAATACTGAGTAAGATAATATAAAGGGGAGAAGTTCGGTTTTTATTGCATATATCGACGTTTCAGCCGGATTAGAGCGGTTTTACGTGTACATCTTCCCTCGGTAATATAAACGGAAAATCAAGAACATTTTAGTTAATTCTAATGAAAACACATTGATTTTTATAATTTGTATTGGAAACAACATTGTCCTATGTCTATTCTTGGATCTAAATAATACGAAACCTCGCTCTATGATTTGAAGTTAAAATCCTCAAATATGGTTAAATAGTGACTTTTTTCACGTTTTTCATGTAGTTTGATATTACGTAAATATATTCATTTTTACCAATATTTCGATACTATTTCATGTAGTATCACGATATGTGATTTGGCCTTCAAATCTTAGAATTTCGCATAATGTTGCATTTTAAGCAAGTTTTCTTGCCTTTTGTTTCGTACGAAAAATCATCGAATTTAGCAATATTTTGACGTTTATCATCCCCTTTTCCTTTATGTGACTTAAACAAAATATCATCGAATTAGGCAATATTTTGCCGTTTTCCACGTTTCTGTGAATTTTCAGTCTATGGGTATTAATTCATATATATATACGATAAAAATTATGCAAACACATAATTGATTAGATAATAACCTTAAATACTTCATTTTCAATCAACTATTTATTTCTCGTTAAAATACTGAGTAAGATATTGAAAAGGGGAGAAGTTCTGTTTTTATTGCATATATCGACGTTTCAGCCGGAATAGAGCGATTTTCGTGTACATCTTCCATCGGTAATATAAACGGAAAATCAGGAACATTTTAGTTAATACCAATGAAAACACATTGATTTTTATCATTTGTATTGGTAACAACGCTGTCATATGTCTTTTCTTGGATCTAAATAATACGAAACCTCGCTCTATGATTTGAAGTTAAAATCCTCATATATGGTTAAATATTGACTTTTTTCACGTTTTTCATGTAGTTTGATATAACGTAAATATATTCATTTTTACCAATATTTCGATACTATTTCATATAGTATCACGATATGTGATTTGGCCTTCAAATCTCAGAATTTCGCATAATATTGCATTTTAAGCAAGTTTTCTTGCCTTGTGTTTCGTATGAAAAATCATCGAATTTAGCAATATTTTGACGTTTATCATCCCCTTTTCCTTTATGTGACTTAAACAAAATATCATCGAATTAGGCAATATTTTGCCGTTTTCCACGTTTTTGTGAATTTTCAGTCTATGGGTATTAATTCATATATATACGATAAAAATGATGCAAACACATAATTGATTAGATAATACCCTTAAATACTTCATTTTCAATCATCTATTTGTTTCTCGTAAAAATACTGAGTAAGATAATGAAAAGGGGAGAAGTTCGGTTTTTATTGCATATATCGACGTTTCAGCCGGATTAGAGCGGTTTTACGTGTACATCTTCCCTCGGTAATATAAACGGAAAATCAAGAACATTTTAGTTAATTCTAATGAAAACACATTGATTTTTATAATTTGTATTGGAAACAACATTGTCCTATGTCTATTCTTGGATCTAAATAATACGAAACCTCGCTCTATGATTTGAAGTTAAAATCCTCAAATATGGTTAAATATTGACTTTTTTCACGTTTTTCATGTAGTTTGATATTACGTAAATATATTCATTTTTACCAATATTTCGATACTATTTCATGTAGTATCACGATATGTGATTTGGCCTTCAAATCTTAGAATTTCGCATAATGTTGCATTTTAAGCAAGTTTTCTTGCCTTTTGTTTCGTACGAAAAATCATCGAATTTAGCAATATTTTGACGTTTATCATCCCCTTTTCCTTTATGTGACTTAAACAAAATATCATCGAATTAGGCAATATTTTGCCGTTTTCCACGTTTCTGTGAATTTTCAGTCTATGGGTATTAATTCATATATATACGATAAAAATTATGCAAACACATAATTGATTAGATAATAACCTTAAATACTTCATTTTCAATCAACTATTTATTTCTCGTTAAAATACTGAGTAAGATATTGAAAAGGGGAGAAGTTCTGTTTTTATTGCATATATCGACGTTTCAGCCGGAATAGAGCGATTTTCGTGTACATCTTCCATCGGTAATATAAACGGAAAATCAGGAACATTTTAGTTAATACCAATGAAAACACATTGATTTTTATCATTTGTATTGGTAACAACACTGTCATATGTCTTTTCTTGGATATAAATAATACGAAACCTCGCTCTATGATTTGAAGTTAAAATCCTCATATATGGTTAAATATTGACTTTTTTCACGTTTTTCATGTAGTTTGATATAACGTAAATATATTCATTTTTACCAATATTTCGATACTATTTCATATAGTATCACGATATGTGATTTGGCCTTCAAATCTCAGAATTTCGCATAATATTGCATTTTAAGCAAGTTTTCTTGCCTTGTGTTTCGTATGAAAAATCATCGAATTTAGCAATATTTTGACGTTTATCATCCCCTTTTCCTTTATGTGACTTAAACAAAATATCATCGAATTAGGCAATATTTTGCCGTTTTCCACGTTTTTGTGAATTTTCAGTCTATGGGTATTAATTCATATATATACGATAAAAATGATGCAAACACATAATTGATTAGATAATACCCTTAAATACTTCATTTTCAATCATCTATTTGTTTCTCGTAAAAATACTGAGTAAGATAATGAAAAGGGGAGAAGTTCGGTTTTTATTGCATTTTGACGTTTCAGCCGGATTAGAGCGGTTTTACGTGTACATCTTCCCTCGGTAATATAAACGGAAAATCAAGAACATTTTAGTTAATTCTAATGAAAACACATTGATTTTTATAATTTGTATTGGAAACAACATTGTCCTATGTCTATTCTTGGATCTAAATAATACGAAACCTCGCTCTATGATTTGGAGTTAAAATCCTCAAATATGGTTAAATATTGACTTTTTTCACGTTTTTCTTGTAGTTTGATATTACGTAAATATATTCATTTTTACCAATATTTCGATACTATTTCATGTAGTATCACGATATGTGATTTGGCCTTCAAATCTTAGAATTTCGCATAATGTTGCATTTTAAGCAAGTTTTCTTGCCTTTTGTTTCGTACGAAAAATCATCGAATTTAGCAATATTTTGACGTTTATCATCCCCTTTTCCTTTATGTGACTTAAACAAAATATCATCGAATTAGGCAATATTTTGCCGTTTTCCACGTTTCTGTGAATTTTCAGTCTATGGGTATTAATTCATATATATACGATAAAAATTATGCAAACACATAATTGATTAGATAATAACCTTAAATACTTCATTTTCAATCAACTATTTATTTCTCGTTAAAATACTGAGTAAGATATTGAAAAGGGGAGAAGTTCTGTTTTTATTGCATATATCGACGTTTCAGCCGGAATAGAGCGATTTTCGTGTACATCTTCCATCGGTAATATAAACGGAAAATCAGGAACATTTTAGTTAATACCAATGAAAACACATTGATTTTTATCATTTGTATTGGTAACAACACAGTCATATGTCTTTTCTTGGATCTAAATAATACGAAACCTCGCTCTATGATTTGAAGTTAAAATCCTCATATATGGTTAAATATTGACTTTTTTCACGTTTTTCATGTAGTTTGATATAACGTAAATATATTCATTTTTACCAATATTTCGATACTATTTCATATAGTATCACGATATGTGATTTGGCCTTCAAATCTCAGAATTTCGCATAATATTGCATTTTAAGCAAGTTTTCTTGCCTTGTGTTTCGTATGAAAAATCATCGAATTTAGCAATATTTTGACGTTTATCATCCCCTTTTCCTTTATGTGACTTAAACAAAATATCATCGAATTAGGCAATATTTTGCCGTTTTCCACGTTTCTGTGAATTTTCAGTCTATGGGTATTAATTCATATATATACGATAAAAATGACGCAAACACATAATTGATTAGATAATAACCTTAAATACTTCATTTTCAATCATCTATTTGTTTCTCGTTAAAATACTGAGTAAGATAATGAAAAGGGGAGAAGTTCTGTTTTTATTGCATATATCGACGTTTCAGCCGGAATAGAGCTATTTTCGTGTACATGTTCCATCGGTAATATAAACGGAAAATCAGAAGCATTTTAGTTAATACTAATGAAAAAACATTGATTTTTATCATTTGTATTGGAAACAACATTGTCATATGTCTTTTCTTGGATCTAAATAATACGAAACCTCGCTCTACGATTTGAAGTTAAAATCCTCAAATATGGTTAAATAGTGACTTTTTTCACGTTTTTCATGTAGTTTGATACTACGTAAATATATTCATTTTTACCAATATTTAGATTCTATTTCATGTAGTATCACGATATGTGATTTGGCCTTCAAATCTCAGAATTTCCCATAATATTGCATTTTAAGCAAGTTTTCTTGCCTTTTGTTTCGTACGAAAAATCATCGAATTTAGCAATATTTTGACGTTTATCATCCCCTTTTCCTTTATTTGATTTAAACAAAATATCATCGAATTAGGCAATATTTTGCGGTTTTTCCACGTTTTTGTGAATTTTCAGTCTATGGGTATTATTTCATATATATACGATAAAAATTATGCAAACACATAATTGATTAGATAATAACCTTAAATACTTCATTTTCAATCATCTATTTGTTTCTCGTTAAAATGCTGAGTAAGATAATGAAAAGGGGAGAAGTTCGGTTTTTATTGCATATATCGACGTTTCAGCCGGATTAGAGCGGTTTTACGTGTACATCTTCCCTCGGTAATATAAACGGAAAATCAAGAACATTTTAGTTAATTCCAATGAAAACACATTCATTTTTATCATTTGTATTGGAAACAACATTGTCATATGTCTATTCTTGGATCTAAATAATACGAAACCTCGCTCTATGATTTGAAGTTAAAATCCTCAAATATTATTAAATAGTGACTTTTTTCACGTTTTTCATGTAGTTTGATATTACGTAAATATATTCATTTTTACCAATATTTCGATACTATTTCATGTAGTATCACGATATGTGATTTGGCCTTCAAATCTCAGAATTTCGCATAATATTGCATTTTAAGCAAGTTTTCTTGCCTTTTGTTTCGTACGAAAAATCATCGAATTTAGCAATATTTTGACGTTTATCATCCCCTTTTAATTTATGTGACTTAAACAAAATATCATCGAATTAGGCAATATTTTGCCGTTTTCCACGTTTCTGTGAATTTTCAGTCTATGGGTTTTAATTCATATATATACGATAAAAATTATGCAAACACATAATTGATTAGATAATAACCTTAAATACTTCATTTTCAATCAACTATTTGTTTCTCGTTAAAATACTGAGTAAAATAATGAAAAGGGGAGAAGTTCGGTTTTTATTGCATATATCGACGTTTCAGCCGGATTAGAGCGGTTTTACGTGTACATCTTCCCTCGGTAATATAAACGGAAAATCAGGAACATTTTAGTTAATTCTAATGAAAACATATTGATTTTTATAATTTGTATTGGAAACAACATTGTCATATGTCTTTTCTTGGATCTAAATAATACGAAACCTCGCTCTATGATTTGAAGTTAAAATCCTCAAATATGGTTATATAGTGACTTTTTTCACGTTTTTCATGTAGTTTGATACTACGTAAATATATTCATTTTTACCAATATTTCGATTCTATTTCATGTAGTATCACGATATGTGATTTGGCCTTCAAATCTCAGAATTTTGCATAATATTGCATTTTAAGCAAGTTTTCTTGCATTTTGTTTCGTACGAAAAATCATCGAATTTAGCAATATTTTGGCGTTTATCATCCCATTTTCCTTTATGTGACTTAAACAAAATATCATCGAATTAAGCAATATTTTGCCGTTTTCTACGTTTTTGTGAATTTTCAGTCTATGGGTATTAATTCATTATATATACGATAAAAATGACGCAAACACATAATTGATTAGATAATAACCTTAAATACTTCATTTTCAATCATCTATTTGTTTCTCGTTAAAATACTGAGTAAGATAATGAAAAGGGGAGAAGTTCGGTTTTTATTGCATATATCGACGTTTCAGCCGGATTAGAGCGGTTTTACGTGTACATCTTCCCTCGGTAATATAAACGGAAAATCAGGAACATTTTAGTTAATTCTAATGAAAACATATTGATTTTTATAATTTGTATTGGAAACAACATTGTCATATGTCTTTTCTTGGATCTAAATAATACGAAACCTCGCTCTATGATTTGAAGTTAAAATCCTCAAATATGGTTAAATAGTGACTTTTTTCACGTTTTTCATGTAGTTTGATACTACGTAAATATATTCATTTTTACCAATATTTAGATTCTATTTCATGTAGTATCACGATATGTGATTTGGCCTTCAAATCTCAAAAATTTCCCATAATATTGCATTTTAAGCAAGTTTTCTTGCCTTTTGTTTCGTACGAAAAATCATCGAATTTAGCAATATTTTGACGTTTATCATCCCCTTTTCCTTTATTTGATTTAAACAAAATATCATCAAATTAGGCAATATTTTGCGGTTTTTCCACGTTTTTGTGAATTTTCACTCTATGGGTATTATTTCATATATATACGATAAAAATTATGCAAACACATAATTGATTAGATAATAACCTTAAATACTTCATTTTCAATCATCTATTTGTTTCTCGTAAAATACTGAGTAAGATATTGAAAAGGGGAGAAGTTCGGTTTTTATTGCATATATCGACGTTTCAGCCGGATTAGAGCGGTTTTACGTGTACATCTTCCCTCGGTAATATAAACGGAAAATCAGGAACATTTTAGTTAATTCTAATGAAAACACATTCATTTTTATCATTTGTATTGGAAACAACATTGTCATATGTCTTTTCTTGGATCTAAATAATACGAAACCTCTCTCTATGATTTAAAGTTAAAATCCTCAAATATGGTTAAATAGTGACTTTTTTCACGTTTTTCATGTAGTTTGATACTACGTAAATATATTGAGTTTTACCAATATTTCGATTCTATTTCATGTAGTATAACGATATGTGATTTGGCCTTCAAATCTCAGAATTTCGCATAATATTGCATTTTAAGCAAGTTATCTTGCATTTTGTTTCGTACGAAAAATCATCGAATTTAGCAATATTTTGATGTTTCTCATCCCCTTTTCCTTTATGTGACTTAAACAAAATATCATCGAATTAGGCAATATTTTGCCGTTTTCCACGTTTTTGTGAATTTTCAGTCTATGGGTATTAATTCATATATATACGATAAAAATGATGCAAACACATAATTGATTAGATAATAACCCCAAATACTTCATTTTCAATCATCTATTTGTTTCTCGTTAAAATACTGAGTTAGATAATGAAAAGGGGAGAAGTTCGGTTTTTATTTCATATATCGACGTTTCAGCCGGATTAGAGCGGTTTTAGGTGTACATCTTAAATCGGTAATATAAACGGAAAATCAAGAACATTTTAGTTAATTATAATGAAAACACATTGATTTTTATAATTTGTATTGGAAACAACATTGTCATATGTCTATTCTTGGATCTAAATAATACGAAACCTCGCTCTATGATTTGAAGTTAAAATCCTCAAATATGGGTAAATATTTACTTTTTTCACGTTTTTCATGTAGTTTGATATTACGTAAATATATTCATTTTTACCAATATTTCGATACTATTTCATGTAGTATCACGATATGTGATTTGGCCTTCAAATCTCAGAATTTCGCATAATATTGCATTTTAAGCAAGTTTTCTTGCCTTTTGTTTCGTACGAAAAATCATCGAATTTAGCAATATTTTGACGTTTATCATCCCCTTTTCCTTTATGTGACTTAAACAAAATATCATCGAATTAGGCAATATTTTGCCGTTTTCCACGTTTCTGTGAATTTTCAGTCTATGGGTTTTAATTCATATATATACGATAACAATTATGCAAACACATAATTGATTAGATAATAACCTTAAATACTTCATTTTCAATCAACTATTTGTTTCTCGTTAAAATACTGAGTAAGATAATGAAAAGGGGAGAAGTTCGGTTTTTATTGCATATATCGACGTTTCAGCCGGATTAGAGCGGTTTTACGTGTACATCTTCCCTCGGTAATTTAAACGGAAAATCAGGAACATTTTAGTTAATTCTAATGAAAACACATTGATTTTTATAATTTGTATTGGAAACAACATTGTCATATGTCTTTTCTTGGATCTAAATAATACGAAACCTCGCTCTATGATTTGAAGTTAAAATCCTCAAATATGGTTAAATAGTGACTTTTTTCACGTTTTTCATGTAGTTTGATACTACGTAAATATATTGAGTTTTACCAATATTTCGATTCTATTTCATGTAGTATCACGATATATGATTTGGCCTTCAAATCTCAGAATTTCGCATAATATTGCATTTTAAGCAAGTTTTCTTGCATTTTGTTTCGTACGAAAAATCATCGAATTTAGCTATATTTTGACGTTTATCATCCCCTTTTCCTTTATGTGACTTAAACAAAATATCATCGAATTAGGCAATATTTTGCCGTTTTCCACGTTTTTGTGAATTTTCAGTCTATGGGTATTAATTCATATATATACGATAAAAATTATGCAAGCACATAATTGATTAGATAATAACCTTAAATACTTCATTTTCAATCAACTATTTGTTTCTCGTTAAAATACTGAGTAAGATATTGAAAAGGGGAGAAGTTCTGTTTTTATTGCATATATCGACGTTTCAGCCGGAATAGAGCTATTTTCGTGTACATCTTCCATCGGTAATATAAACAGAAAATCAGGAACATTTTAGTTAATACTAATGAAAACACATTGATTTTTATCATTTGTATTGGTAACAACACTGTCATGTCTTTTCTTGGATCTAAATAATACGAAACCTCGCTCTATGATTTGAAGTTAAAATCCTCAAATATGGTTAAATATTGACTTTTTTCACGTTTTTCATGTAGTTTGATATTACGTAAATATATTCATTTTTACCAATATTTCGATACTATTTCATGTAGTATCACGATATGTGATTTGGCCTTCAAATCTCAGAATTTCGCATAATATTGCATTTTAAGCAAGTTTTCTTGCCTTTTGTTTCGTACGAAAAATCATCGAATTTACCAATATTTTGACGTTTATCATCCCCTTTTCCTTTATGTGACTTAAACAAAATATCATCGAATTAGGCAATATTTTGCCGTTTTCCACGTTTCTGTGAATTTTCAGTCTATGGGTATTAATTCATATATATACGATAAAAATTATGCAAACACATAATTGATTAGATAATAACCTTAAATACTTCATTTTCAATCAACTATTTGTTTCTCGTTAAAATACTGAGTAAGATAATGAAAACGGGAGAAGTTCGGTTTTTATTGCATATATCGACGTTTCAGCCGGATTAGAGCGGTTTTACGTGTACATCTTCCCTCGGTAATATAAACGGAAAATCAAGAACATTTTAGTTAATTCTAATGAAAACACATTGATTTTTATAATTTGTATTGGAAACAACATTGTCATATGTCTTTTCTTGGATCTAAATAATACGAAACCTCGCTCTATGATTTGAAGTTAAAATCCTCAAATATGGTTAAATAGTGACTTTTTTCACGTTTTTCATGTAGTTTGATACTACGTAAATATATTCAATTTTACCAATATTTCGATTCTATTTCATGTAGTATCACGATATGTGATTTGGCCTTCAAATCTCAGAATTTCGCATAATATTGCATTTTAAGCAAGTTTTCTTGCACTTTGTTTCGTACGAAAAATCATCGAATTTAGCAATATTTTGACGTTTATCATCCCATTTTCCTTTATGTGACTTAAACAAAATATCATCGAATTAGGCAATATTTTGCCGTTTTCTACGTTTTTGTGAATTTTCAGTCTATGGGTATTAATTCATTATATATACGATAAAAATGACGCAAACACATAATTGATTAGATAATAACCTTAAATACTTCATTTTCAATCATCTATTTGTTTCTCGTTAAAATACTGAGTAAGATATTGAAAAGGGGAGAAGTTCTGTATTTATTGCATATATCGACGTTTCAGCCGGAATAGAGCGATTTTCGTGTACATCTTCCATCGGTAATATAAACGGAAAATCAGGAACATTTTAGTTAATACTAACGAAAAAACATTGATTTTTATCATTTGTATTGGAAACAACATTGTCATATGTCTTTTCTTGGATCTAAATAATACGAAACCTCGCTCTATGATATGAAGTTAAAATCCTCAAATATGGTTAAATAGTGACTTTTTTCACGTTTTTCATGTAGTTTGATACTACGTAAATATATTCATTTTTACCAATATTTAGATTCTATTTCATGTAGTATCACGATATGTGATTTGGCCTTTAAATCTCAGAATTTCGCATAATATTGCATTTTAAGCAAGTTTTCTTGCCTTTTGTTTCGTACGAAAAATCATCGAATTAAGCAATATTTTGACGTTTATCATCCCCTTTTCCTTTATTTGATTTAAACAAAATATCATCGAATTAGGCAATATTTTGCGGTTTTTCCACGTTTTTGTGAATTTTCACTCTATGGGTATTATTTCATATATATACGATAAAAATTATGCAAACACATAATTGATTAGATAATAACCTTAAATACTTCATTTTCAATCATCTATTTGTTTCTCGTAAAATACTGAGTAAGATATTGAAAAGGGGAGAAGTTCGGTTTTTATTGCATATATCGACTAAATAATACGAAACCTCGCTCTATGATTTGAAGTTAAAATCCACAAATATGGTTAAATAGTGACTTTTTTCACGTTTTTCATGTAGTTTGATACTACGTAAATATATTCATTTTTACCAATATTTCGATTCTATTTCATGTAGTATCACGATATGTGATTTGGCCTTCAAATCTCAGAATTTCGCATAATATTGCATTTTAAGCAAGTTTTCTTGCACTTTGTTTCGTACGAAAAATCATCGAATTTAGCAATATTTTGACGTTTATCATCCCATTTTCCTTTATGTGACTTAAACAAAATATCATCGAATTAGGCAATATTTTGCCGTTTTCTACGTTTTTGTGAATTTTCAGTCTATGGGTATTAATTCATTATATATACGATAAAAATGACGCAAACACATAATTGATTAGATAATAACCTTAAATACTTCATTTTCAATCATCTATTTGCTTCTCGTTAAAATACTGAGTAAGATATTAAAAAGGGGAGAAGTTCTGTTTTTATTGCATATATCGACGTTTCAGCCGGAATAGAGCGATTTTCGTGTACATCTTCCATCGGTAATATAAACGGAAAATCAGGAACATTTTAGTTAATACTAATGAAAAAACATTGATTTTTATCATTTGTATTGGAAACAACATTGTCATATGTCTTTTCTTGGATCTAAATAATACGAAACCTCGCTCTATGATTTGAAGTTAAAATCCTCAAATATGGGTAAATATTTACTTTTTTCACGTTTTTCATGTAGTTTGATATTACGTAAATATATTCATTTTTACCAATATTTCGATACTATTTCATGTAGTATCACGATATGTGATTTGGCCTTCAAATCTCAGAATTTCGCATAATATTGCATTTTAAGCAAGTTTTCTTGCCTTTTGTTTCGTACGAAAAATCATCGAATTTAGCAATATTTTGACGTTTATCATCCCCTTTTCCTTTATGTGACTTAAACAAAATATCATCGAATTAGGCAATATTTTGCCGTTTTCCACGTTTCTGTGAATTTTCAGTCTATGGGTTTTAATTCATATATATACCATAAAAATTATGCAAACACATAATTGATTAGATAATAACCTTAAATACTTCATTTTCAATCAACTATTTGTTTCTCGTTAAAATACTGAGTAAGATAATGAAAAGGGGAGAAGTTCGGTTTTTATTGCATATATCGACGTTTCAGCCGGATTAGAGCGGTTTTACGTGTACATCTTCCCTCGGTAATATAAACGGAAAATCAGGAACATTTTAGTTAATTCTAATGAAAACACATTGATTTTTATAATTTGTATTGGAAACAACATTGTCATATGTCTTTTCTTGGATTAAAATAATACGAAACCTCGCTCTATGATTTGAAGTTAAAATCCTCAAATATGGTTAAATAGTGATTTTTTTCACGTTTTTCATGTAGTTTGATACTACGTAAATATATTGAGTTTTACCAATATTTCGATTCTATTTCATGTAGTATCACGATATATGATTTGGCCTTCAAATCTCAGAATTTCGCATAATATTGCATTTTAAGCAAGTTTTCTTGCATTTTGTTTCGTACGAAAAATCATCGAATTTAGCTATATTTTGACGTTTATCATCCCCTTTTCCTTTATGTGACTTAAACAAAATATCATCGAATTAGGCAATATTTTGCCGTTTTCCACGTTTTTGTGAATTTTCAGTCTATGGGTATTAATTCATATATA
This sequence comes from Procambarus clarkii, assembly GCF_040958095.1. Classification (NCBI taxonomy): domain Eukaryota; kingdom Metazoa; phylum Arthropoda; class Malacostraca; order Decapoda; family Cambaridae; genus Procambarus; species Procambarus clarkii. Next base: position 21,319 of record NW_027189987.1, read on the forward strand.
TACGATAAAAATTATGCAAACACATAATTGATTAGATAATAACCTTAAATACTTCAATTTCAATCAACTATTTGTTTCTCGTTAAAATACTGAGTAAGATATTGAAAAGGGGAGAAGTTCGGTTTTTATTGCATATATCGACGTTTCAGCCGGATTAGAGCGGTTTTACGTGTACATCTTCCCTCGGTAATATAAACGGAAAATCAAGAACATTTTAGTTAATTCTAATGAAAACACATTGATTTTTATAATTTGTATTGGAAACAACATTGTCATGTCTTTTCTTGGATCTAAATAATACGAAACCTCGCTCTATGATTTGAAGTTAAAATCCTCAAATATGGTTAAATAGTGACTTTTTTCACGTTTTTCATGTAGTTTGATACTACGTAAATATATTCATTTTTACCAATATTTCGATTCTATTTCATGTAGTATCACGATATGTGATTTGGCCTTCAAATCTCAGAATTTCGCATAATATTGCATTTTAAGCAAGTTTTCTTGCACTTTGTTTCGTACGAAAAATCATCGAATTTAGCAATATTTTGACGTTTATCATCCCATTTTCCTTTATGTGACTTAAACAAAATATCATCGAATTAGGCAATATTTTGCCGTTTTCTACGTTTTTGTGAATTTTCAGTCTATGGGTATTAATTCATTATATATACGATAAAAATGACGCAAACACATAATTGATTAGATAATAACCTTAAATACTTCATTTTCAATCATCTATTTGTTTCTCGTTAAAATACTGAGTAAGATATTGAAAAGGGGAGAAGTTCTGTTTTTATTGCATATATCGACGTTTCAGCCGGAATAGAGCGATTTTCGTGTACATCTTCCATCGGTAATATAAACGGAAAATCAGGAACATTTTAGTTAATACTAATGAAAAAACATTGATTTTTATCATTTGTATTGGAAACAACATTGTCATATGTCTTTTCTTGGATCTAAATAATACGAAACCTCGCTCTATGATATGAAGTTAAAATCCTCAAATATGGTTAAATAGTGACTTTTTTCACGTTTTTCATGTAGTTTGATACTACGTAAATATATTCATTTTTACCAATATTTAGATTCTATTTCATGTAGTATCACGATATGTGATTTGGCCTTTAAATCTCAGAATTTCGCATAATATTGCATTTAAAGCAAGTTTTCTTGCCTTTTGTTTCGTACGAAAAATCATCGAATTAAGCAATATTTTGACGTTTATCATCCCCTTTTCCTTTATTTGATTTAAACAAAATATCATCGAATTAGGCAATATTTTGCGGTTTTTCCACGTTTTTGTGAATTTTCACTCTATGGGTATTATTTCATATATATACGATAAAAATTATGCAAACACATAATTGATTAGATAATAACCTTAAATACTTCATTTTCAATCATCTATTTGTTTCTCGTAAAATACTGAGTAAGATATTGAAAAGGGGAGAAGTTCGGTTTTTATTGCATATATCGACTAAATAATACGAAACCTCGCTCTATGATTTGAAGTTAAAATCCTCAAATATAGTTAAATAGTGACTTTTTTCACGTTTTTCATGTAGTTTGATACTACGTAAATATATTCATTTTTACCAATATTTCGATTCTATTTCATGTAGTATCACGATATGTGATTTGGCCTTCAAATCTCAGAATTTCGCATAATATTGCATTTTAAGCAAGTTTTCTTGCACTTTGTTTCGTACGAAAAATCATCGAATTTAGCAATATTTTGACGTTTATCATCCCGTTTTCCTTTATGTGACTTAAACAAAATATCATCGAATTAGGCAATATTTTGCCGTTTTCTACGTTTTTGTGAATTTTCAGTCTATGGGTATTAATTCATTATATATACGATAAAAATGACGCAAACACATAATTGATTAGATAATAACCTTAAATACTTCATTTTCAATCATCTATTTGCTTCTCGTTAAAATACTGAGTAAGATATTGAAAAGGGGAGAAGTTCTGTTTTTATTGCATATATCGACGTTTCAGCCGGAATAGAGCGATTTTCGTGTACATCTTCCATCGGTAATATAAACGGAAAATAAGGAACATTTTAGTTAATACTAATGAAAAAACATTGATTTTTATCATTTGTATTGGAAACAACATTGTCATATGTCTTTTCTTGGATCTAAATAATACGAAACCTCGCTCTATGATTTGAAGTTAAAATCCTCAAATATGGGTAAATATTTACTTTTTTCACGTTTTTCATGTAGTTTGATATTACGTAAATATATTCATTTTTACCAATATTTCGATACTATTTCATGTAGTATCACGATATGTGATTTGGCCTTCAAATCTCAGAATTTCGCATAATATTGCATTTAAAGCAAGTTTTCTTGCCTTTTGTTTCGTACGAAAAATCATCGAATTTAGCAATATTTTGACGTTTATCATCCCCTTTTCCTTTATGTGACTTAAACAAAATATCATCGAATTAGGCAATATTTTGCCGTTTTCCACGTTTCTGTGAATTTTCAGTCTATGGGTTTTAATTCATATATATACGATAAAAATTATGCAAACACATAATTGATTAGATAATAACCTTAAATACTTCATTTTCAAACAACTATTTGTTTCTCGTTAAAATACTGAGTAAGATAATGAAAAGGGGAGAAGTTCGGTTTTTATTGCATATATCGACGTTTCAGCCGGATTAGAGCGGTTTTACGTGTACATCTTCCCTCGGTAATATAAACGGAAAATCAGGAACATTTTAGTTAATTCTAATGAAAACACATTGATTTTTATAATTTGTATTGGAAACAACATTGTCATATGTCTTTTCTTGGATTAAAATAATACGAAACCTCGCTCTATGATTTGAAGTTAAAATCCTCAAATATGGTTAAATAGTGACTTTTTTCACGTTTTTCATGTAGTTTGATACTACGTAAATATATTGAGTTTTACCAATATTTCGATTCTATTTCATGTAGTATCACGATATATGATTTGGCCTTCAATTCTCAGAATTTCGCATAATATTGCATTTTAAGCAAGTTTTCTTGCATTTTGTTTCGTACGAAAAATCATCGAATTTAGCTATATTTTGACGTTTATCATCCCCTTTTCCTTTATGTGACTTAAACAAAATATCATCGAATTAGGCAATATTTTGCCGTTTTCTACGTTTTTGTGAATTTTCAGTCTATGGGTATTAATTCATTATATATACGATAAAAATGACGCAAACACATAATTGATTAGATAATAACCTTAAATACTTAATTTTCAATCATCTTTATGTTTCTCGTTAAAATACTGAGTAAGATATTGAAAAGGGGAGAAGTTCTGTTTTTATTGCATATATCGACGTTTCAGCCGGAATAGAGCGATTTTCGTGTACATCTTCCATCGGTAGTATAAACGGAAAATCAGGAACATTTTAGTTAATACTAATGAAAAAACATTGATTTTTATCATTTGTATTGGAAACAACATTGTCATATGTCTTTTCTTGGATCTAAATAATACGAAACCTCGCTCTATGATATGAAGTTAAAATCCTCAAATATGGTTAAATAGTGACTTTTTTCACGTTTTTCATGTAGTTTGATACTACGTAAATATATTCATTTTTACCAATATTTAGATTCTATTTCATGTAGTATCACGATATGTGATTTGGCCTTTAAATCTCAGAATTTCGCATAATATTGCATTTTAAGCAAGTTTTCTTGCCTTTTGTTTCGTACGAAAAATCATCGAATTTAGCAATATTTTGACGTTTATCATCCCCTTTTCCTTTATTTGATTTAAACAAAATATCATCGAATTAGGCAATATTTTGCGGTTTTTCCACGTTTTTGTGAATTTTCAGTCTATGGGTATTAATTCATATATATACGATAAAAATTATGCAAACACATAATTGATTAGATAATAACCTTAAATACTTCATTTTCAATCAACTATTTCTTTCACGTTAAAATACTGAGTAAGATATTGAAAAGGGGAGAAGTTCTGTTTTTATTGCATATATCGACGTTTCAGCCGGAATAGAGCTATTTTCGTGTACATCTTCCATCGGTAATATAAACAGAAAATCAGGAACATTTTAGTTAATACTAATGAAAACACATTGATTTTTATCATTTGTATTGGTTACAACACTGTCAAGTCTTTTCTTGGATCTAAATAATACGAAACCTCGCTCTATGATTTGAAGTTAAAATCCTCATATATGGTTAAATATTGACTTTTTTCACGTTTTTCATGTAGTTTGATATAAATATTTGATATAAAGTTTGTAGTAAATATATTCATTTTTACCAATATTTCGATACTATTTCATGTAGTATCACGATATGTGATTTGGCCTTCAAATCTCAGAATTTCGCATAATATTGCATTTTAAGCAAATTTTTTTGCCTTTTGTTTCGTACGAAAAATCATCGAATTTAGCAATATTTTGATGTTTATCATCCCCTTTTCCTTTATGTGACTTAAACAAAATATCATCGAATTAGGCAATATTTTGCCGTTTTCCACGTTTTTGTGAATTTTCAGTCTATTGGTATTAATTCATATATATACGATAAAAATTATGCAAACACATAATTGATTAGATAATAACCTTAAATAATTCATTTTCAATCAACTATTTGTTTCTCGTTAAAATACTGAGTAAGATATTGAAAAGGGGAGAAGTTCTGTTTTTATTGCATATATTGACGTTTCAGCCGGAATAGAGCGATTTTCGTGTACATCTTCCATCGGTAATATAAACAGAAAATCAGGAACATTTTAGTTAATACTAATGAAAACACATTGATTTTTATCATTTGTATTGGTAACAACACTGTCATGTCTTTTCTTGGATCTAAATAATACGAATCCTCGCTCTATGATTTAAAGTTAAAATCCTCATATATGGTTAAATATTAACTTTTTTTACGTTTTTCATGTAGTTTAATATAACGTAAATATATTCATTTTTACCAATATTTCGATACTATTTCATGTAGTATCACGATATGTGATTTGGCCTTCAAACCTCAGAATTTCGCATAATATTGCATTTTAAGCAAGTTTTCTTGCCTTTTGTTTCGTACGAAAAATCATCGAATTTAGCAATATTTTGACGTTTATCATCCCCTTTTCCTTTATGTGACTTAAACAAAATATCATCGAATTAGGCAATATTTTGCCGTTTTCCACGTTTTTGTGAATTTTCAGTCTATGGGTATTAATTCATATATATACGATAAAAATGATGCAAACACAAAATTGATTAGATAATAACCTTAAATACTTCATTTTCAATCATCTATTTGTTTCTCGTTAAAATACTGAGTAAGATAATGAAAAGGGGAGAAGTTCGGTTTTTATTGCATATATCGACGTTTCAGCCGGATTAGAGCGGTTTTACGTGTACATCTTCCCTCGGTAATATAAACGGAAAATCAAGAACATTTTAGTTAATTCTAATGAAAACACATTGATTTTTATAATTTGTATTGGAAACAACATTGTCATATGTCTATTCTTGGATCTAAATAATACGAAACCTCGCTCTATGATTTGAAGTTAAAATCCTCAAATATGGTTAAATATTGACTTTTTTCACGTTTTTCATGTAGTTTGATATTAAATAAATATAGTCATTTTTACCAATATTTCGATACTATTTCATGTAGTATCACGATATGTGATTTGGCCTTCAAATCTCAGAATTTCGCATAATATTGCATTTTAAGCAAGTTTTCTTGCCTTTTGTTTCGTACGAAAAATCATCGAATTTAGCAATATTTTGACGTTTATCATCCCCTTTTCCTTTATGTGACTTAAACAAAATATCATCGAATTAGGCAATATTTTGCCGTTTTCCACGTTTTTGTGAATTTTCAGTCTATGGGTATTAATTCATATATATACGATAAAAATGATGCAAACACATAATTGATTAGATAATAACCTTAAATACTTCATTTTCAATCATCTATTTGTTTCTCGTTAAAATACTGAGTAAGATAATGTAAAGGGGAGAAGTTCGGTTTTTATTGCATATATCGACGTTTCAGCCAGATTAGAGCGGTTTTACGTGTACATCTTCCCTCGGTAATATAAACGGACAATCAAGAACATTTTAGTTAATTATAATGAAAACACATTGATTTTTATCATTTGTATTGGAAACAACATTGTCATATGTCTATTCTTGGATCTAAATAATACGAAACCTCGCTCTATGATTTGAAGTTAAAATCCTCAAATATGGCTAAATAGTGACTTTTTTCACGTTTTTCATGTAGTTTGATACTACGTAAATATATTGAGTTTTACCAATATTTCGATTCTATTTCATGTTGTATCACGATATGTGATTTGGCCTTCAAATCTCAGAATTTCGCATAATATTGCATTTTAAGCAAGTTTTCTTGCCTTTTGTTTCGTACGAAAAATCATCGAATTAAGCAATATTTTGACGTTTATCATCCCCTTTTCCTTTATGTGACTTAAACAAAATATCATCGAATTAGGCAATATTTTGCCGTTTCCCACGTTTTTGTGAATTTTAAGTCTATGGGTATTAATTCATATATATACAATACAAATGATGCAAACACATAATTGATTAGATAATAACCTTAAATACTTCATTTTCAATCAACTATTTGTTTCTCGTTAAAATACTGAGAAAGATATTGAAAAGGGGAGAAGTTCTGTTTTTATTGCATATATCGACGTTTCAGCCGGAATAGAGCGATTTTCATGTACATCTTCCATCGGTAATATAAACGGAAAATCAGGAACATTTTAGTTAATTCTAATGAAAACACATTGATTTTTATAATTTGTATTGGAAACAACATTGTCATGTCTTTTCTTGGATCTAAATAATACGAAACCTCGCTCTATGATTTGAAGTTAAAATCCTCAAATATGGTTAAATAGTGACTTTTTTCACGTTTTTCATGTAGTTTGATACTACGTAAATATATTCATTTTTACCAATATTTCGATTCTATTTCATGTAGTATCACGATATGTGATTTGGCCTTCAAATCTCAGAATTTCGCATAATATTGCATTTTAAGCAAGTTTTCTTGCACTTTGTTTCGTACGAAAAATCATCGAATTTAGCAATATTTTGACGTTTATCATCCCATTTTCCTTTATGTGACTTAAACAAAATATCATCGAATTAGGCAATATTTTGCCGTTTTCTACGTTTTTGTGAATTTTCAGTCTATGGGTATTAATTCATTATATATACGATAAAAATGACGCAAACACATAATTGATTAGATAATAACCTTAAATACTTCATTTTCAATCATCTATTTGTTTCTCGTTAAAATACTGAGTAAGATATTGAAAAGGGGAGAAGTTCTGTTTTTATTGCATATATCGACGTTTCAGCCGGAATAGAGCGATTTTCGTGTACATCTTCCATCGGTAATATAAACGGAAAATCAGGAACATTTTAGTTAATACTAATGAAAAAACATTGATTTTTATCATTTGTATTGGAAACAACATTGTCATATGTCTTTTCTTGGATCTAAATAATACGAAACCTCGCTCTATGATATGAAGTTAAAATCCTCAAATATGGTTAAATAGTGACTTTTTTCACGTTTTTCATGTAGTTTGATACTACGTAAATATATTCATTTTTACCAATATTTAGATTCTATTTCATGTAGTATCACGATATGTGATTTGGCCTTTAAATCTCAGAATTTCGCATAATATTGCATTTAAAGCAAGTTTTCTTGCCTTTTGTTTCGTACGAAAAATCATCGAATTAAGCAATATTTTGACGTTTATCATCCCCTTTTCCTTTATTTGATTTAAACAAAATATCATCGAATTAGGCAATATTTTGCGGTTTTTCCACGTTTTTGTGAATTTTCACTCTATGGGTATTATTTCATATATATACGATAAAAATTATGCAAACACATAATTGATTAGATAATAACCTTAAATACTTCATTTTCAATCATCTATTTGTTTCTCGTAAAATACTGAGTAAGATATTGAAAAGGGGAGAAGTTCGGTTTTTATTGCATATATCGACTAAATAATACGAAACCTCGCTCTATGATTTGAAGTTAAAATCCTCAAATATAGTTAAATAGTGACTTTTTTCACGTTTTTCATGTAGTTTGATACTACGTAAATATATTCATTTTTACCAATATTTCGATTCTATTTCATGTAGTATCACGATATGTGATTTGGCCTTCAAATCTCAGAATTTCGCATAATATTGCATTTTAAGCAAGTTTTCTTGCACTTTGTTTCGTACGAAAAATCATCGAATTTAGCAATATTTTGACGTTTATCATCCCGTTTTCCTTTATGTGACTTAAACAAAATATCATCGAATTAGGCAATATTTTGCCGTTTTCTACGTTTTTGTGAATTTTCAGTCTATGGGTATTAATTCATTATATATACGATAAAAATGACGCAAACACATAATTGATTAGATAATAACCTTAAATACTTCATTTTCAATCATCTATTTGCTTCTCGTTAAAATACTGAGTAAGATATTGAAAAGGGGAGAAGTTCTGTTTTTATTGCATATATCGACGTTTCAGCCGGAATAGAGCGATTTTCGTGTACATCTTCCATCGGTAATATAAACGGAAAATAAGGAACATTTTAGTTAATACTAATGAAAAAACATTGATTTTTATCATTTGTATTGGAAACAACATTGTCATATGTCTTTTCTTGGATCTAAATAATACGAAACCTCGCTCTATGATTTGAAGTTAAAATCCTCAAATATGGGTAAATATTTACTTTTTTCACGTTTTTCATGTAGTTTGATATTACGTAAATATATTCATTTTTACCAATATTTCGATACTATTTCATGTAGTATCACGATATGTGATTTGGCCTTCAAATCTCAGAATTTCGCATAATATTGCATTTAAAGCAAGTTTTCTTGCCTTTTGTTTCGTACGAAAAATCATCGAATTTAGCAATATTTTGACGTTTATCATCCCCTTTTCCTTTATGTGACTTAAACAAAATATCATCGAATTAGGCAATATTTTGCCGTTTTCCACGTTTCTGTGAATTTTCAGTCTATGGGTTTTAATTCATATATATACGATAAAAATTATGCAAACACATAATTGATTAGATAATAACCTTAAATACTTCATTTTCAAACAACTATTTGTTTCTCGTTAAAATACTGAGTAAGATAATGAAAAGGGGAGAAGTTCGGTTTTTATTGCATATATCGACGTTTCAGCCGGATTAGAGCGGTTTTACGTGTACATCTTCCCTCGGTAATATAAACGGAAAATCAGGAACATTTTAGTTAATTCTAATGAAAACACATTGATTTTTATAATTTGTATTGGAAACAACATTGTCATATGTCTTTTCTTGGATTAAAATAATACGAAACCTCGCTCTATGATTTGAAGTTAAAATCCTCAAATATGGTTAAATAGTGACTTTTTTCACGTTTTTCATGTAGTTTGATACTACGTAAATATATTGAGTTTTACCAATATTTCGATTCTATTTCATGTAGTATCACGATATATGATTTGGCCTTCAAATCTCAGAATTTCGCATAATATTGCATTTTAAGCAAGTTTTCTTGCATTTTGTTTCGTACGAAAAATCATCGAATTTAGCTATATTTTGACGTTTATCATCCCCTTTTCCTTTATGTGACTTAAACAAAATATCATCGAATTAGGCAATATTTTGCCGTTTTCTACGTTTTTGTGAATTTTCAGTCTATGGGTATTAATTCATTATATATACGATAAAAATGACGCAAACACATAATTGATTAGATAATAACCTTAAATACTTAATTTTCAATCATCTTTATGTTTCTCGTTAAAATACTGAGTAAGATATTGAAAAGGGGAGAAGTTCTGTTTTTATTGCATATATCGACGTTTCAGCCGGAATAGAGCGATTTTCGTGTACATCTTCCATCGGTAGTATAAACGGAAAATCAGGAACATTTTAGTTAATACTAATGAAAAAACATTGATTTTTATCATTTGTATTGGAAACAACATTGTCATATGTCTTTTCTTGGATCTAAATAATACGAAACCTCGCTCTATGATATGAAGTTAAAATCCTCAAATATGGTTAAATAGTGACTTTTTTCACGTTTTTCATGTAGTTTGATACTACGTAAATATATTCATTTTTACCAATATTTAGATTCTATTTCATGTAGTATCACGATATGTGATTTGGCCTTTAAATCTCAGAATTTCGCATAATATTGCATTTTAAGCAAGTTTTCTTGCCTTTTGTTTCGTACGAAAAATCATCGAATTTAGCAATATTTTGACGTTTATCATCCCCTTTTCCTTTATTTGATTTAAACAAAATATCATCGAATTAGGCAATATTTTGCGGTTTTTCCACGTTTTTGTGAATTTTCAGTCTATGGGTATTAATTCATATATATACGATAAAAATTATGCAAACACATAATTGATTAGATAATAACCTTAAATACTTCATTTTCAATCAACTATTTCTTTCACGTTAAAATACTGAGTAAGATATTGAAAAGGGGAGAAGTTCTGTTTTTATTGCATATATCGACGTTTCAGCCGGAATAGAGCTATTTTCGTGTACATCTTCCATCGGTAATATAAACAGAAAATCAGGAACATTTTAGTTAATACTAATGAAAACACATTGATTTTTATCATTTGTATTGGTTACAACACTGTCAAGTCTTTTCTTGGATCTAAATAATACGAAACCTCGCTCTATGATTTGAAGTTAAAATCCTCATATATGGTTAAATATTGACTTTTTTCACGTTTTTCATGTAGTTTGATATAAATATTTGATATAAAGTTTGTAGTAAATATATTCATTTTTACCAATATTTCGATACTATTTCATGTAGTATCACGATATGTGATTTGGCCTTCAAATCTCAGAATTTCGCATAATATTGCATTTTAAGCAAATTTTTTTGCCTTTTGTTTCGTACGAAAAATCATCGAATTTAGCAATATTTTGATGTTTATCATCCCCTTTTCCTTTATGTGACTTAAACAAAATATCATCGAATTAGGCAATATTTTGCCGTTTTCCACGTTTTTGTGAATTTTCAGTCTATTGGTATTAATTCATATATATACGATAAAAATTATGCAAACACATAATTGATTAGATAATAACCTTAAATAATTCATTTTCAATCAACTATTTGTTTCTCGTTAAAATACTGAGTAAGATATTGAAAAGGGGAGAAGTTCTGTTTTTATTGCATATATTGACGTTTCAGCCGGAATAGAGCGATTTTCGTGTACATCTTCCATCGGTAATATAAACAGAAAATCAGGAACATTTTAGTTAATACTAATGAAAACACATTGATTTTTATCATTTGTATTGGTAACAACACTGTCATGTCTTTTCTTGGATCTAAATAATACGAATCCTCGCTCTATGATTTAAAGTTAAAATCCTCATATATGGTTAAATATTAACTTTTTTTACGTTTTTCATGTAGTTTAATATAACGTAAATATATTCATTTTTACCAATATTTCGATACTATTTCATGTAGTATCACGATATGTGATTTGGCCTTCAAACCTCAGAATTTCGCATAATATTGCATTTTAAGCAAGTTTTCTTGCCTTTTGTTTCGTACGAAAAATCATCGAATTTAGCAATATTTTGACGTTTATCATCCCCTTTTCCTTTATGTGACTTAAACAAAATATCATCGAATTAGGCAATATTTTGCCGTTTTCCACGTTTTTGTGAATTTTCAGTCTATGGGTATTAATTCATATATATACGATAAAAATGATGCAAACACAAAATTGATTAGATAATAACCTTAAATACTTCATTTTCAATCATCTATTTGTTTCTCGTTAAAATACTGAGTAAGATAATGAAAAGGGGAGAAGTTCGGTTTTTATTGCATATATCGACGTTTCAGCCGGATTAGAGCGGTTTTACGTGTACATCTTCCCTCGGTAATATAAACGGAAAATCAAGAACATTTTAGTTAATTCTAATGAAAACACATTGATTTTTATAATTTGTATTGGAAACAACATTGTCATATGTCTATTCTTGGATCTAAATAATACGAAACCTCGCTCTATGATTTGAAGTTAAAATCCTCAAATATGGTTAAATATTGACTTTTTTCACGTTTTTCATGTAGTTTGATATTAAATAAATATAGTCATTTTTACCAATATTTCGATACTATTTCATTTTGTATCACGATATGTGATTTGGCCTTCAAATCTCAGAATTTCGCATAATATTGCATTTTAAGCAAGTTTTCTTGCCTTTTGTTTCGTACGAAAAATCATCGAATTAAGCAATATTTTGACGTTTATCATCCCCTTTTCCTTTATGTGACTTAAACAAAATATCATCGAATTAGGCAATATTTTGCCGTTTCCCACGTTTTTGTGAATTTTAAGTCTATGGGTATTAATTCATATATATACAATACAAATGATGCAAACACATAATTGATTAGATAATAACCTTAAATACTTCATTTTCAATCAACTATTTGTTTCTCGTTAAAATACTGAGAAAGATATTGAAAAGGGGAGAAGTTCTGTTTTTATTGCATATATCGACGTTTCAGCCGGAATAGAGCGATTTTCATGTACATCTTCCATCGGTAATATAAACGGAAAATCAGGAACATTTTAGTTAATTCTAATGAAAACACATTGATTTTTATCATTTGTATTGGAAACAACATTGTCATATGTCTATTCTTGGATCTAAATAATACGAAACTTCGCTCTATGATTTGAAGTTAAAATCCTCAAATATGGTTTGTGACGGTAACGCGTTGGTGTTCGGCTGTTTAAGGCTAGGGGTATGGCCTTGTCACATAGTTATAAAAAAAAATAGAAAAACTGGAACTTCGTCTGTGGTAAGGTAAGGAGAAGACACACAAAACACAAGTAAAACTTTAACAATGAAATTTTAATTACGTTAAATAAATCAAAACATGAAAATATGGACAAACAAATATGTATAATAAAATCAATGAATCAAAATAATAAGAATACTTAAATGACACAATGAAAGTTACGTTAAGGCAAAATAATAAGAATTGCAACACAAAAGTTAAGTGGGAGGTGCTGGAATATTGGCTTAAAGCCACCACCTCTCTCAGTACACGCTAACGTCTAGCTGGGAGGAGTGCTGGCTACGAAAGCACGGAACATTCTGAGGACTGATGTTGGGGCGACCCCAGACATCAGGTAGTATTGGGGGCGAGTGCAGGTGCAGCCAGACCGGCGACCAATCAGCGGAGCCGTAGCGATCAACGGGTAGTTTGGTGGTTGGAGTTCGAACAGGTGGCTGGTTGCATACGTTTCTGCTCACCCTGGCAAGCCTTGCTGGTGTTTGTTGTCGTTGTTGGACATTTCTTCCATAGTCTTTTATATAGTTGTGAAGACGTAATTTTGGAGGGAAGAGCAGGCTCAATCTCTTGAAGGAGATTATCGTCACAGGTTAAATATTGACTTTTTTCACGTTTTTCATGTAGTTTGATATTACATAAATATATTCATTTTTACCAATATTTCGATACTATTTCATGTAGTATCACGATATGTGATTTGGCCTTCAAATCTCAGAATTTCGCATAATATTGCATTTTAAGCAAGTTTTCTTGCCTTTTGTTTCGTTCGAAAAATCATCGAATTTAGCAATATTTTGACGTTTATCATCCCCTTTTCCTTTATGTGACTTAAACAAAATATCATCGAATTAGGCAATATTTTGCCGTTTTCCACGTTTTTGTGAATTTTCAGTCTATGGGTATTAATTCATATATAAACGATAAAAATGATGCAAACACATAATTGATTAGATAATAACCTTAAATACTTCATTTTCAATCATCTATTTGTTTCTCGTTAAAATACTGAGTAAGATAATGTAAAGGGGAGAAGTTCGGTTTTTATTGCATATATCGACGTTTCAGCCAGATTAGAGCGGTTTTTCGTGTACATCTTCCATCGGTAATATAAACAGAAAATCAGGAACATTTTAGTTAATACTAATGAAAACACATTGATTTTTATCATTTGTATTGGTAACAACACTGTCATGTCTTTTCTTGGATCTAAATAATACGAATCCTCGCTCTATGATTTAAAGTTAAAATCCTCATATATGGTTAAATATTAACTTTTTTTACGTTTTTCATGTAGTTTAATATAACGTAAATATATTCATTTTTACCAATATTTCGATACTATTTCATGTAGTATCACGATATGTGATTTGGCCTTCAAACCTCAGAATTTCGCATAATATTGCATTTTAAGCAAGTTTTCTTGCCTTTTGTTTCGTACGAAAAATCATCGAATTTAGCAATATTTTGACGTTTATCATCCCCTTTTCCTTTATGTGACTTAAACAAAATATCATCGAATTAGGCAATATTTTGCCGTTTTCCACGTTTTTGTGAATTTTCAGTCTATGGGTATTAATTCATATATATACGATAAAAATGATGCAAACACAAAATTGATTAGATAATAACCTTAAATACTTCATTTTCAATCATCTATTTGTTTCTCGTTAAAATACTGAGTAAGATAATGAAAAGGGGAGAAGTTCGGTTTTTATTGCATATATCGACGTTTCAGCCGGATTAGAGCGGTTTTACGTGTACATCTTCCCTCGGTAATATAAACGGAAAATCAAGAACATTTTAGTTAATTCTAATGAAAACACATTGATTTTTATAATTTGTATTGGAAACAACATTGTCATATGTCTATTCTTGGATCTAAATAATACGAAACCTCGCTCTATGATTTGAAGTTAAAATCCTCAAATATGGTTAAATATTGACTTTTTTCACGTTTTTCATGTAGTTTGATATTAAATAAATATAGTCATTTTTACCAATATTTCGATACTATTTCATTTTGTATCACGATATGTGATTTGGCCTTCAAATCTCAGAATTTCGCATAATATTGCATTTTAAGCAAGTTTTCTTGCCTTTTGTTTCGTACGAAAAATCATCGAATTAAGCAATATTTTGACGTTTATCATCCCCTTTTCCTTTATGTGACTTAAACAAAATATCATCGAATTAGGCAATATTTTGCCGTTTCCCACGTTTTTGTGAATTTTAAGTCTATGGGTATTAATTCATATATATACAATACAAATGATGCAAACACATAATTGATTAGATAATAACCTTAAATACTTCATTTTCAATCAACTATTTGTTTCTCGTTAAAATACTGAGAAAGATATTGAAAAGGGGAGAAGTTCTGTTTTTATTGCATATATCGACGTTTCAGCCGGAATAGAGCGATTTTCATGTACATCTTCCATCGGTAATATAAACGGAAAATCAGGAACATTTTAGTTAATTCTAATGAAAACACATTGATTTTTATCATTTGTATTGGAAACAACATTGTCATATGTCTATTCTTGGATCTAAATAATACGAAACTTCGCTCTATGATTTGAAGTTAAAATCCTCAAATATGGTTTGTGACGGTAACGCGTTGGTGTTCGGCTGTTTAAGGCTAGGGGTATGGCCTTGTCACATAGTTATAAAAAAAAATAGAAAAACTGGAACTTCGTCTGTGGTAAGGTAAGGAGAAGACACACAAAACACAAGTAAAACTTTAACAATGAAATTTTAATTACGTTAAATAAATCAAAACATGAAAATATGGACAAACAAATATGTATAATAAAATCAATGAATCAAAATAATAAGAATACTTAAATGACACAATGAAAGTTACGTTAAGGCAAAATAATAAGAATTGCAACACAAAAGTTAAGTGGGAGGTGCTGGAATATTGGCTTAAAGCCACCACCTCTCTCAGTACACGCTAACGTCTAGCTGGGAGGAGTGCTGGCTACGAAAGCACGGAACATTCTGAGGACTGATGTTGGGGCGACCCCAGACATCAGGTAGTATTGGGGGCGAGTGCAGGTGCAGCCAGACCGGCGACCAATCAGCGGAGCCGTAGCGATCAACGGGTAGTTTGGTGGTTGGAGTTCGAACAGGTGGCTGGTTGCATACGTTTCTGCTCACCCTGGCAAGCCTTGCTGGTGTTTGTTGTCGTTGTTGGACATTTCTTCCATAGTCTTTTATATAGTTGTGAAGACGTAATTTTGGAGGGAAGAGCAGGCTCAATCTCTTGAAGGAGATTATCGTCACAGGTTAAATATTGACTTTTTTCACGTTTTTCATGTAGTTTGATATTACATAAATATATTCATTTTTACCAATATTTCGATACTATTTCATGTAGTATCACGATATGTGATTTGGCCTTCAAATCTCAGAATTTCGCATAATATTGCATTTTAAGCAAGTTTTCTTGCCTTTTGTTTCGTTCGAAAAATCATCGAATTTAGCAATATTTTGACGTTTATCATCCCCTTTTCCTTTATGTGACTTAAACAAAATATCATCGAATTAGGCAATATTTTGCCGTTTTCCACGTTTTTGTGAATTTTCAGTCTATGGGTATTAATTCATATATAAACGATAAAAATGATGCAAACACATAATTGATTAGATAATAACCTTAAATACTTCATTTTCAATCATCTATTTGTTTCTCGTTAAAATACTGAGTAAGATAATGTAAAGGGGAGAAGTTCGGTTTTTATTGCATATATCGACGTTTCAGCCAGATTAGAGCGGTTTTACGTGTACATCTTCCCTCGGTAATATAAACGGACAATCAAGAACATTTTAGTTAATTCTAATGAAAACACATTGATTTTTATAATTTGTATTGGAAACAACATTGTCATATGTCTATTCTTGGATCTAAATAATACGAAACCTCGCTCTATGATTTGAAGTTAAAATCCTCAAATATGGTTAAATATTGAATTTTTCACGTTTTTCATGTAGTTTGATACTACGTAAATATATTGAGTTTTACCAATATTTCGATTCTATTTCATGTTGTATCACGATATGTGATTTGGCCTTCAAATCTCAGAATTTCGCATAATATTGCATTTTAAGCAAGTTTTCTTGCCTTTTGTTTCGTACGAAAAATCATCGAATTAAGCAATATTTTGACGTTTATCATCCCCTTTTCCTTTATGTGACTTAAACAAAATATCATCGAATTAGGCAATATTTTGCCGTTTCCCACGTTTTTGTGAATTTTAAGTCTATAGGTATTAATTCATATATATACGATAAAAATGATGCAAACACAAAATTGATTAGATAATAACCTTAAATACTTCATTTTCAATCATCTATTTGTTTCTCGTTAAAATACTGAGTAAGATAATGAAAAGGGGAGAAGTTCGGTTTTTATTGCATATATCGACGTTTCAGCCGGATTAGAGCGGTTTTACGTGTACATCTTCCCTCGGTAATATAAACGGAAAATCAAGAACATTTTAGTTAATTCTAATGAAAACACATTGATTTTTATAATTTGTATTGGAAACAACATTGTCATATGTCTATTCTTGGATCTAAATAATACGAAACCTCGCTCTATGATTTCAAGTTAAAATCCTCAAATATGGTTAAATATTGACTTTTTTCACGTTTTTCATGTAGTTTGATATTACATAAATATATTCATTTATACCAATATTTCGATACTATTTCATGTAGTATCACGATATGTGATTTGGCCTTCAAATCTCAGAATTTCGCATAATATTGCATTTTAAGCAAGTTTTCTTGCCTTTTGTTTCGTACGAAAGTCATCGAATTTAGCAATATTTTGACGTTTATCATCCCCTTTTCCTTTATGTGACTTTAACAAAATATCATCGAATTAGGCAATATTTTGCCGTTTTCCACGTTTTTGTGAATTTTCAGTCTATGGGTATTAATTCATATATATACGATAAAAATTATGCAAACACATAATTGATTAGATAATAACCTTAAATACTTCATTTTCAATCATCTATTTGTTTCTCGTTAAAATACTGAGTAAGATAATGTAAAGGGGAGAAGTTCGGTTTTTATTGCATATATCGACGTTTCAGCCAGATTAGAGCGGTTTTACGTGTACATCTTCCCTCGGTAATATAAACGGACAATCAAGAACATTTTAGTTAATTCTAATGAAAACACATTGATTTTTATAATTTGTATTGGAAACAACATTGTCATATGTCTATTCTTGGATCTAAATAATACGAAACCTCGCTCTATGATTTGAAGTTAAAATCCTCAAATATGGTTAAATATTGACTTTTTTCACGTTTTTCATGTAGTTTGATACTACGTAAATATATTGAGTTTTACCAATATTTCGATTCTATTTCATGTTGTATCACGATATGTGATTTGGCCTTCAAATCTCAGAATTTCGCATAATATTGCATTTTAAGCAAGTTTTCTTGCCTTTTGTTTCGTACGAAAAATCATCGAATTAAGCAATATTTTGACGTTTATCATCCCCTTTTCCTTTATGTGACTTAAACAAAATATCATCGAATTAGGCAATATTTTGCCGTTTCCCACGTTTTTGTGAATTTTAAGTCTATGGGTATTAATTCATATATATACAATAAAAATGATGCAAACACATAATTGATTAGATAATAACCTTAAATACTTCATTTTCAATCAACTATTTGTTTCTCGTTAAAATACTGAGAAAGATATTGAAAAGGGGAGAAGTTCTGTTTTTATTGCATATATCGACGTTTCAGCCGGAATAGAGCGATTTTCGTGTACATCTTCCATCGGTAATATAAACGGAAAATCAGGAACATTTTAGTTAATTCTAATGAAAACACATTGATTTTTATCATTTGTATTGGAAACAACATTGTCATATGTCTATTCTTGGATCTAAATAATACGAAACTTCGCTCTATGATTTGAAGTTAAAATCCTCAAATATGGTTAAATATTGACTTTTTTCACGTTTTTCATGTAGTTTGATATTACGTAAATATATTCATTTTTACCAATATTTCGATACTATTTCATGTAGTATCACGATATGTGATTTGGCCTTCAAATCTCAGAATTTCGCATAATATTGCATTTTAAGCAAGTTTTCTTGCCTGTTGTTTCGTACGAAAAATCATCGAATTTAGCAATATTTTGACGTTTATAATCCCCTTTTCCTTTATGTGACTTAAACAAAATATCATCGAATTAGGCAATATTTTGCCGTTTTCCACGTTTTTGTGAATTTTCAGTCTATGGGTATTAATTCATATATATACGATAAAAATGATGCAAACACATAATTGATTAGATAATAACCTTAAATACTTCATTTTCAATCATCTATTTGTTTCTCGTTAAAATACTGAGTAAGATATTGAAAAGGGGAGAAGTTCGGTTTTTATTGCATATATCGACGTTTCAGCCGGATTAGAGCGGGTTTACGTGTACATCTTCCCTCGGTAATATAAACGGACAATCAAGAACATTTTAGTTGATTCTAATGAAAACACATTGATTTTTATAATTTGTATTGGAAACAACATTGTCATATGTCTATTCTTGGATCTAAATAATACGAAACCTCGCTCTATGATTTGAAGTTAAAATCCTCAAATATGGTTAAATATTGACTTTTTTCACGTTTTTCATGTAGTTTGATATTACGTAAATATATTCATTTTTACCAATATTTCGATACTATTTCATGTAGTATCACGATATGTGATTTGGCCTTCAAATCTCAGAATTTCGCATAATATTGCATTTTAAGCAAGTTTTCTTGCCTTTTGTTTCGTACGAAAAATCATCGAATATAGCAATATTTTGACGTTTATCATCCCCTTTTCCTTTATGTGACTTAAACAAAATATCATCGAATTAGGCAATATTTTGCCGTTTTCCACGTTTTTGTGAATTTTCAGTCTATGGGTATTAATTCATATATATACGATAAAAATGATGCAAACACATAATTGATTAGATAATAACCTTAAATACTTCATTTTCAATCATCTATTTGTTTCTCGTTAAAATACTGAGTAAGATAATGTAAAGGGGAGAAGTTCGGTTTTTATTGCATATATCGACGTTTCAGCCAGATTAGAGCGGTTTTACGTGTACATCTTCCCTCGGTAATATAAACGGACAATCAAGAACATTTTAGTTAATTCTAATGAAAACACATTGATTTTTATAATTTGTATTGGAAACAACATTGTCATATGTCTATTCTTGGATCTAAATAATACGAAACCTCGCTCTATGATTTGAAGTTAAAATCCTCAAATATGGTTAAATATTGACTTTTTTCACGTTTTTCATGTAGTTTGATACTACGTAAATATATTGAGTTTTACCAATATTTCGATTCTATTTCATGTTGTATCACGATATGTGATTTGGCCTTCAAATCTCAGAATTTCGCATAATATTGCATTTTAAGCAAGTTTTCTTGCCTTTTGTTTCGTACGAAAAATCATCGAATTAAGCAATATTTTGACGTTTATCATCCCCTTTTCCTTTATGTGACTTAAACAAAATATCATCGAATTAGGCAATATTTTGCCGTTTCCCACGTTTTTGTGAATTTTAAGTCTATGGGTATTAATTCATATATATACAATAAAAATGATGCAAACACATAATTGATTAGATAATAACCTTAAATACTTCATTTTCAATCAACTATTTGTTTCTCGTTAAAATACTGAGAAAGATATTGAAAAGGGGAGAAGTTCTGTTTTTATTGCATATATCGACGTTTCAGCCGGAATAGAGCGATTTTCGTGTACATCTTCCATCGGTAATATAAACGGAAAATCAGGAACATTTTAGTTAATTCTAATGAAAACACATTGATTTTTATCATTTGTATTGGAAACAACATTGTCATATGTCTATTCTTGGATCTAAATAATACGAAACTTCGCTCTATGATTTGAAGTTAAAATCCTCAAATATGGTTAAATATTGACTTTTTTCACGTTTTTCATGTAGTTTGATATTACGTAAATATATTCATTTTTACCAATATTTCGATACTATTTCATGTAGTATCACGATATGTGATTTGGCCTTCAAATCTCAGAATTTCGCATAATATTGCATTTTAAGCAAGTTTTCTTGCCTGTTGTTTCGTACGAAAAATCATCGAATTTAGCAATATTTTGACGTTTATAATCCCCTTTTCCTTTATGTGACTTAAACAAAATATCATCGAATTAGGCAATATTTTGCCGTTTTCCACGTTTTTGTGAATTTTCAGTCTATGGGTATTAATTCATATATATACGATAAAAATGATGCAAACACATAATTGATTAGATAATAACCTTAAATACTTCATTTTCAATCATCTATTTGTTTCTCGTTAAAATACTGAGTAAGATATTGAAAAGGGGAGAAGTTCGGTTTTTATTGCATATATCGACGTTTCAGCCGGATTAGAGCGGGTTTACGTGTACATCTTCCCTCGGTAATATAAACGGACAATCAAGAACATTTTAGTTGATTCTAATGAAAACACATTGATTTTTATAATTTGTATTGGAAACAACATTGTCATATGTCTATTCTTGGATCTAAATAATACGAAACCTCGCTCTATGATTTGAAGTTAAAATCCTCAAATATGGTTAAATATTGACTTTTTTCACGTTTTTCATGTAGTTTGATATTACGTAAATATATTCATTTTTACCAATATTTCGATACTATTTCATGTAGTATCACGATATGTGATTTGGCCTTCAAATCTCAGAATTTCGCATAATATTGCATTTTAAGCAAGTTTTCTTGCCTTTTGTTTCGTACGAAAAGTCATCGAATATAGCAATATTTTGACGTTTATCATCCCCTTTTCCTTTATGTGACTTAAACAAAATATCATCGAATTAGGCAATATTTTGCCGTTTTCCACGTTTTTGTGAATTTTCAGTCTATGGGTATTAATTCATATATATACGATAAAAATGATGCAAACACATAATTGATTAGATAATAACCTTAAATACTTCATTTTCAATCATCTATTTGTTTCTCGTTAAAATACTGAGTAAGATAATGTAAAGGGGAGAAGTTCGGTTTTTATTGCATATATCGACGTTTCAGCCAGATTAGAGCGGTTTTACGTGTACATCTTCCCTCGGTAATATAAACGGACAATCAAGAACATTTTTGTTAATTCTAATGAAAACACATTGATTTTTATAATTTGTATTGGAAACAACATTGTCATATGTCTATTCTTGGATCTAAATAATACGAAACCTCGCTCTATGATTTGAAGTTAAAATCCTCAAATATGGCTAAATAGTGACTTTTTTCACGTTTTTCATGTAGTTTGATACTACGTAAATATATTGAGTTTTACCAATATTTCGATTCTATTTCATGTTGTATCACGATATGTGATTTGGCCTTCAAATCTCAGAATTTCGCATAATATTGCATTTTATGCAAGTTTTCTTGCCTTTTGTTTCGTACGAAAAATCATCGAATTAAGCAATATTTTGACGTTTATCATCCCCTTTTCCTTTATGTGACTTAAACAAAATATCATCGAATTAGGCAATATTTTGCCGTTTCCCACGTTTTTGTGAATTTTAAGTCTATGGGTATTAATTCATATATATACAGTAAAAATGATGCAAACACATAATTGATTAGATAATAACCTTAAATACTTCATTTTCAATCAACTATTTGTTTCTCGTTAAAATACTGAGAAAGATATTGAAAAGGGGAGAAGTTCTGTTTTTATTGCATATATCGACGTTTCAGCCGGAATATAGCGATTTTCGTGTACATCTTCCATCGGTAATATAAACGGAAAATCAGGAACATTTTAGTTAATTCTAATGAAAACACATTTATTTTTATCATTTGTATTGGAAACAACATTGTCATATGTCTATTCTTGGATCTAAATAATACGAAACTTCGCTCTATGATTTGAAGTTAAAATCCTCAAATATGGTTAAATATTGACTTTTTTCACGTTTTTCATGTAGTTTGATATTACGTAAATATATTCATTTTTACCAATATTTCGATACTATTTCATGTAGTATCACGATATGTGATTTGGCCTTCAAATCTCAGAATTTCGCATAATATTGCATTTTAAGCAAGTTTTCTTGCGTGTTGTTTCGTACGAAAAATCATCGAATTTAGCAATATTTTGACGTTTATAATCCCCTTTTCCTTTATGTGACTTAAACAAAATATCTTCGAATTAGGCAATATTTTGCCGTTTTCCACGTTTTTGTGAATTTTCAGTCTATGGGTATTAATTCATATATATACGATAAAAATGATGCAAACACATAATTGATTAGATAATAACCTTAAATACTTCATTTTCAATCATCTATTTGTTTCTCGTTAAAATACTGAGTAAGATAATGAAAAGGGGAGAAGTTCGGTTTTTATTGCATATATCGACGTTTCAGCCGGATTAGAGCGGTTTTACGTGTACATCTTCCCTCGGTAATATAAACGGAAAATCAGGAACATTTTAGTTAATTCTAATGAAAACATATTGATTTTTATAATTTGTATTGGAAACAACATTGTCATATGTCTTTTCTTGGATCTAAATAATACGAAACCTCGCTCTATGATTTGAAGTTAAAATCCTCAAATATGGTTATATAGTGACTTTTTTCACGTTTTTCATGTAGTTTGATACTACGTAAATATATTCATTTTTACCAATATTTCGATTCTATTTCATGTAGTATCACGATATGTGATTTGGCCTTCAAATCTCAGAATTTTGCATAATATTGCATTTTAAGCAAGTTTTCTTGCATTTTGTTTCGTACGAAAAATCATCGAATTTAGCAATATTTTGGCGTTTATCATCCCATTTTCCTTTATGTGACTTAAACAAAATATCATCGAATTAGGCAATATTTTGCCGTTTTCTACGTTTTTGTGAATTTTCAGTCTATGGGTATTAATTCATTATATATGATAAAAATGACGCAAACATATAATTGATTAGATAATAACCTTAAATACTTCATTTTCAATCATCTATTTGTTTCTCGTTAAAATACTGAGTAAGATAATGAAAAGGGGAGAAGTTCTGTTTTTATTGCATATATCGAAGTTTCAGCCGGAATAGAGCGATTTTCGTGTACATCTTCCATCGGTAATATAAACGGAAAATCAGAAGCATTTTAGTTAATACTAATGAAAAAACATTGATTTTTATCATTTGTATTGGAAACAACATTGTCATATGTCTTTTCTTGGATCTAAATAATACGAAACCTCGCTCTATGATTTGAAGTTAAAATCCTCAAATATGGTTAAATAGTGACTTTTTTCACGTTTTTCATGTAGTTTGATACTACGTAAATATATTCATTTTTACCAATATTTAGATTCTATTTCATGTAGTATCACGATATGTGATTTGGCCTTCAAATCTCAGAATTTCCCATAATATTGCATTTTAAGCAAGTTTTCTTGCCTTTTGTTTCGTACGAAAAATCATCGAATTTAGCAATATTTTGACGTTTATCATCCCCTTTTCCTTTATTTGATTTAAACAAAATATCATCGAATTAGGCAATATTTTGCGGTTTTTCCACGTTTTTGTGAATTTTAACTCTATGGGTATTATTTCATATATATACGATAAAAATTATGCAAACACATAATTGATTAGATAATAACCTTAAATACTTCATTTTCAATCATCTATTTGTTTCTCGTAAAATACTGAGTAAGATATTGAAAAGGGGAGAAGTTCGGTTTTTATTGCATATATCGACGTTTCAGCCGGAATAGAGCGATTTTTGTGTACATCTTCCATCGGTAATATAAACAGAAAATCAGGAACATTTTAGTTAATACTAATGAAAACACATTGATTTTTATCATTTGTATTGGTAACAACACAGTCATGTCTTTTCTTGGATCTAAATAATACGAAAACTCGCTTTATGATTTGAAGTTAAAATCCTCATATATGGTTAAATATTGACTTTTTTCACGTTTTTCATGTAGTTTGATATAACGTAAATATATTCATTTTTACCAATATTTCGATACTATTTCATGTAGTATCACGATATGTGATTTGGCCTTCAAATCTCAGAATTTCGCATAATATTGCATTTAAAGCAAGTTTTCTTGCCTTTTGTTTCGTACGAAAAATCATCGAATTTAGCAATATTTTGACGTTTATCATCCCCTTTTCCTTTATGTGACTTAAACAAAATATCATCGAATTAGGCAATATTTTGCCGTTTTCCACGTTTCTGTGAATTTTCAGTCTATGGGTTTTAATTCATATATATACGATAAAAATTATGCAAACACATAATTGATTAGATAATAACCTTAAATACTTCATTTTCAAACAACTATTTGTTTCTCGTTAAAATACTGAGTAAGATAATGAAAAGGGGAGAAGTTCGGTTTTTATTGCATATATCGACGTTTCAGCCGGATTAGAGCGGTTTTACGTGTACATCTTCCCTCGGTAATATAAACGGAAAATCAGGAACATTTTAGTTAATTCTAATGAAAACACATTGATTTTTATAATTTGTATTGGAAACAACATTGTCATATGTCTTTTCTTGGATTAAAATAATACGAAACCTCGCTCTATGATTTGAAGTTAAAATCCTCAAATATGGTTAAATAGTGACTTTTTTCACGTTTTTCATGTAGTTTGATACTACGTAAATATATTGAGTTTTACCAATATTTCGATTCTATTTCATGTAGTATCACGATATATGATTTGGCCTTCAAATCTCAGAATTTCGCATAATATTGCATTTTAAGCAAGTTTTCTTGCATTTTGTTTCGTACGAAAAATCATCGAATTTAGCTATATTTTGACGTTTATCATCCCCTTTTCCTTTATGTGACTTAAACAAAATATCATCGAATTAGGCAATATTTTGCCGTTTTCTACGTTTTTGTGAATTTTCAGTCTATGGGTATTAATTCATTATATATACGATAAAAATGACGCAAACACATAATTGATTAGATAATAACCTTAAATACTTAATTTTCAATCATCTTTATGTTTCTCGTTAAAATACTGAGTAAGATATTGAAAAGGGGAGAAGTTCTGTTTTTATTGCATATATCGACGTTTCAGCCGGAATAGAGCGATTTTCGTGTACATCTTCCATCGGTAGTATAAACGGAAAATCAGGAACATTTTAGTTAATACTAATGAAAAAACATTGATTTTTATCATTTGTATTGGAAACAACATTGTCATATGTCTTTTCTTGGATCTAAATAATACGAAACCTCGCTCTATGATATGAAGTTAAAATCCTCAAATATGGTTAAATAGTGACTTTTTTCACGTTTTTCATGTAGTTTGATACTACGTAAATATATTCATTTTTACCAATATTTAGATTCTATTTCATGTAGTATCACGATATGTGATTTGGCCTTTAAATCTCAGAATTTCGCATAATATTGCATTTTAAGCAAGTTTTCTTGCCTTTTGTTTCGTACGAAAAATCATCGAATTTAGCAATATTTTGACGTTTATCATCCCCTTTTCCTTTATTTGATTTAAACAAAATATCATCGAATTAGGCAATATTTTGCGGTTTTTCCACGTTTTTGTGAATTTTCAGTCTATGGGTATTAATTCATATATATACGATAAAAATTATGCAAACACATAATTGATTAGATAATAACCTTAAATACTTCATTTTCAATCAACTATTTCTTTCACGTTAAAATACTGAGTAAGATATTGAAAAGGGGAGAAGTTCTGTTTTTATTGCATATATCGACGTTTCAGCCGGAATAGAGCTATTTTCGTGTACATCTTCCATCGGTAATATAAACAGAAAATCAGGAACATTTTAGTTAATACTAATGAAAACACATTGATTTTTATCATTTGTATTGGTTACAACACTGTCAAGTCTTTTCTTGGATCTAAATAATACGAAACCTCGCTCTATGATTTGAAGTTAAAATCCTCATATATGGTTAAATATTGACTTTTTTCACGTTTTTCATGTAGTTTGATATAAATATTTGATATAAAGTTTGTAGTAAATATATTCATTTTTACCAATATTTCGATACTATTTCATGTAGTATCACGATATGTGATTTGGCCTTCAAATCTCAGAATTTCGCATAATATTGCATTTTAAGCAAATTTTTTTGCCTTTTGTTTCGTACGAAAAATCATCGAATTTAGCAATATTTTGATGTTTATCATCCCCTTTTCCTTTATGTGACTTAAACAAAATATCATCGAATTAGGCAATATTTTGCCGTTTTCCACGTTTTTGTGAATTTTCAGTCTATTGGTATTAATTCATATATATACGATAAAAATTATGCAAACACATAATTGATTAGATAATAACCTTAAATAATTCATTTTCAATCAACTATTTGTTTCTCGTTAAAATACTGAGTAAGATATTGAAAAGGGGAGAAGTTCTGTTTTTATTGCATATATTGACGTTTCAGCCGGAATAGAGCGATTTTCGTGTACATCTTCCATCGGTAATATAAACAGAAAATCAGGAACATTTTAGTTAATACTAATGAAAACACATTGATTTTTATCATTTGTATTGGTAACAACACTGTCATGTCTTTTCTTGGATCTAAATAATACGAATCCTCGCTCTATGATTTAAAGTTAAAATCCTCATATATGGTTAAATATTAACTTTTTTTACGTTTTTCATGTAGTTTAATATAACGTAAATATATTCATTTTTACCAATATTTCGATACTATTTCATGTAGTATCACGATATGTGATTTGGCCTTCAAATCTCAGAATTTCGCATAATATTGCATTTTAAGCAAGTTTTCTTGCCTTTTGTTTCGTTCGAAAAATCATCGAATTTAGCAATATTTTGACGTTTATCATCCCCTTTTCCTTTATGTGACTTAAACAAAATATCATCGAATTAGGCAATATTTTGCCGTTTTCAACGTTTTTGTGAATTTTCAGTCTATGGGTATTAATTCATATATATACGATAAAAATGATGCAAACACAAAATTGATTAGATAATAACCTTAAATACTTCATTTTCAATCATCTATTTGTTTCTCGTTAAAATACTGAGTAAGATAATGAAAAGGGGAGAAGTTCGGTTTTTATTGCATATATCGACGTTTCAGCCGGATTAGAGCGGTTTTACGTGTACATCTTCCCTCGGTAATATAAACGGAAAATCAAGAACATTTTAGTTAATTCTAATGAAAACACATTGATTTTTATCATTTGTATTGGAAACAACATTGTCATATGTCTATTCTTGGATCTAAATAATACGAAACTTCGCTCTATGATTTGAAGTTAAAATCCTCAAATATGGTTAAATATTGACTTTTTTCACGTTTTTCATGTAGTTTGATATTACGTAAATATATTCATTTTTACCAATATTTCGATACTATTTCATGTAGTATCACGATATGTGATTTGGCCTTCAAACCTCAGAATTTCGCATAATATTGCATTTTAAGCAAGTTTTCTTGCCTTTTGTTTCGTACGAAAAATCATCGAATTTAGCAATATTTTGACGTTTATCATCCCCTTTTCCTTTATGTGACTTAAACAAAATATCATCGAATTAGGCAATATTTTGCCGTTTTCCACGTTTTTGTGAATTTTCAGTCTATGGGTATTAATTCATATATATACGATAAAAATGATGCAAACACAAAATTGATTAGATAATAACCTTAAATACTTCATTTTCAATCATCTATTTGTTTCTCGTTAAAATACTGAGTAAGATAATGAAAAGGGGAGAAGTTCGGTTTTTATTGCATATATCGACGTTTCAGCCGGATTAGAGCGGTTTTACGTGTACATCTTCCCTCGGTAATATAAACGGAAAATCAAGAACATTTTAGTTAATTCTAATGAAAACACATTGATTTTTATAATTTGTATTGGAAACAACATTGTCATATGTCTATTCTTGGATCTAAATAATACGAAACCTCGCTCTATGATTTGAAGTTAAAATCCTCAAATATGGTTAAATATTGACTTTTTTCACGTTTTTCATGTAGTTTGATATTAAATAAATATAGTCATTTTTACCAATATTTCGATACTATTTCATGTAGTATCACGATATGTGATTTGGCCTTCAAATCTCAGAATTTCGCATAATATTGCATTTTAAGCAAGTTTTCTTGCCTTTTGTTTCGTACGAAAAATCATCGAATTTAGCAATATTTTGACGTTTATCATCCCCTTTTCCTTTATGTGACTTAAACAAAATATCATCGAATTAGGCAATATTTTGCCGTTTTCCACGTTTTTGTGAATTTTCAGTCTATGGGTATTAATTCATATATATACGATAAAAATGATGCAAACACATAATTGATTAGATAATAACCTTAAATACTTCATTTTCAATCATCTATTTGTTTCTCGTTAAAATACTGAGTAAGATAATGTAAAGGGGAGAAGTTCGGTTTTTATTGCATATATCGACGTTTCAGCCAGATTAGAGCGGTTTTACGTGTACATCTTCCCTCGGTAATATAAACGGACAATCAAGAACATTTTAGTTAATTATAATGAAAACACATTGATTTTTATCATTTGTATTGGAAACAACATTGTCATATGTCTATTCTTGGATCTAAATAATACGAAACCTCGCTCTATGATTTGAAGTTAAAATCCTCAAATATGGCTAAATGGTGACTTTTTTCACGTTTTTCATGTAGTTTGATACTACGTAAATATATTGAGTTTTACCAATATTTCGATTCTATTTCATGTTGTATCACGATATGTGATTTGGCCTTCAAATCTCAGAATTTCGCATAATATTGCATTTTAAGCAAGTTTTCTTGCCTTTTGTTTCGTACGAAAAATCATCGAATTAAGCAATATTTTGACGTTTATCATCCCCTTTTCCTTTATGTGACTTAAACAAAATATCATCGAATTAGGCAATATTTTGCCGTTTCCCACGTTTTTGTGAATTTTAAGTCTATGGGTATTAATTCATATATATACAATACAAATGATGCAAACACATAATTGATTAGATAATAACCTTAAATACTTCATTTTCAATCAACTATTTGTTTCTCGTTAAAATACTGAGAAAGATATTGAAAAGGGGAGAAGTTCTGTTTTTATTGCATATATCGACGTTTCAGCCGGAATAGAGCGATTTTCATGTACATCTTCCATCGGTAATATAAACGGAAAATCAGGAACATTTTAGTTAATTCTAATGAAAACACATTGATTTTTATCATTTGTATTGGAAACAACATTGTCATATGTCTATTCTTGGATCTAAATAATACGAAACTTCGCTCTATGATTTGAAGTTAAAATCCTCAAATATGGTTAAATATTGACTTTTTTCACGTTTTTCATGTAGTTTGATATTACGTAAATATATTCATTTTTACCAATATTTCGATACTATTTCATTTAGTATCACGATATGTGATTTGGCCTTCAAATCTCAGAATTTCGCATAATATTGCATTTTAAGCAAGTTTTCTTGCCTTTTGTTTCGTACGAAAAATCATCGAATTTAGCAATATTTTGACGTTTATCATCCCCTTTTCCTTTATGTGACTTAAACAACATATCATCGAATTAGGCAATATTTTGCCGTTTTCCAAGTTTTTGTGAATTTTCAGTCTATGGGTATTAATTCATATATATACGATAAAAATGATGCAAACACAAAATTGATTAGATAATAACCTTAAATACTTCATTTTCAATCATCTATTTGTTTCTCGTTTAAATACTGAGTAAGATAATGAAAAGGGGAGAAGTTCGGTTTTTATTGCATATATCGACGTTTCAGCCGGATTAGAGCGGTTTTACGTGTACATCTTCCCTCGGTAATATAAACGGAAAATCAAGAACATTTTAGTTAATTCTAATGAAAACACATTGATTTTTATAATTTGTATTGGAAACAACATTGTCATATGTCTATTCTTGGATCTAAATAATACGAAACCTCGCTCTACGATTTGAAGTTAAAATCCTCAAATATGGTTATATATTGACTTTTTTCACGTTTTTCATGTAGTTTGATATTACATAAATATATTCATTTTTACCAATATTTCGATACTATTTCATGTAGTATCACGATATGTGATTTGGCCTTCAAATCTCAGAATTTCGCATAATATTGCATTTTAAGCAAGTTTTCTTGCCTTTTGTTTCGTTCGAAAAATCATCGAATTTAGCAATATTTTGACGTTTATCATCCCCTTTTCCTTTATGTGACTTAAACAAAATATCATCGAATTAGGCAATATTTTGCCGTTTTCCACGTTTTTGTGAATTTTCAGTCTATGGGTATTAATTCATATATAAACGATAAAAATGATGCAAACACATAATTGATTAGATAATAACCTTAAATACTTCATTTTCAATCATCTATTTGTTTCTCGTTAAAATACTGAGTAAGATAATGTAAAGGGGAGAAGTTCGGTTTTTATTGCATATATCGACGTTTCAGCCAGATTAGAGCGGTTTTACGTGTACATCTTCCCTCGGTAATATAAACGGACAATCAAGAACATTTTAGTTAATTCTAATGAAAACACATTGATTTTTATAATTTGTATTGGAAACAACATTGTCATATGTCTATTCTTGTATCTAAATAATACGAAACCTCGCTCTATGATTTGAAGTTAAAATCCTCAAATATGGTTAAATATTGAATTTTTCACGTTTTTCATGTAGTTTGATACTACGTAAATATATTGAGTTTTACCAATATTTCGATTCTATTTCATGTTGTATCACGATATGTGATTTGGCCTTCAAATCTCAGAATTTCGCATAATATTGCATTTTAAGCAAGTTTTCTTGCCTTTTGTTTCGTACGAAAAATCATCGAATTAAGCAATATTTTGACGTTTATCATCCCCTTTTCCTTTATGTGACTTAAACAAAATATCATCGAATTAGGCAATATTTTGCCGTTTCCCACGTTTTTGTGAATTTTAAGTCTATGGGTATTAATTCATATATATACGATAAAAATGATGCAAACACAAAATTGATTAGATAATAACCTTAAATACTTCATTTTCAATCATCTATTTGTTTCTCGTTAAAATACTGAGTAAGATAATGAAAAGGGGAGAAGTTCGGTTTTTATTGCATATATCGACGTTTCAGCCGGATTAGAGCGGTTTTACGTGTACATCTTCCCTCGGTAATATAAACGGAAAATCAAGAACATTTTAGTTAATTCTAATGAAAACACATTGATTTTTATAATTTGTATTGGAAACAACATTGTCATATGTCTATTCTTGGATCTAAATAATACGAAACCTCGCTCTATGATTTGAAGTTAAAATCCTCAAATATGGTTAAATATTGACTTTTTTCACGTTTTTCATGTAGTTTGATATTACATAAATATATTCATTTATACCAATATTTCGATACTATTTCATGTAGTATCACGATATGTGATTTGGCCTTCAAATCTCAGAATTTCGCATAATATTGCATTTTAAGCAAGTTTTCTTGCCTTTTGTTTCGTACGAAAGTCATCGAATTTAGCAATATTTTGACGTTTATCATCCCCTTTTCCTTTATGTGACTTAAACAAAATATCATCGAATTAGGCAATATTTTGCCGTTTTCCACGTTTTTGTGAATTTTCAGTCTATGGGTATTAATTCATATATATACGATAAAAATTATGCAAACACATAATTGATTAGATAATAACCTTAAATACTTCATTTTCAATCATCTATTTGTTTCTCGTTAAAATACTGAGTAAGATAATGTAAAGGGGAGAAGTTCGGTTTTTATTGCATATATCGACGTTTCAGCCAGATTAGAGCGGTTTTACGTGTACATCTTCCCTCGGTAATATAAACGGACAATCAAGAACATTTTAGTTAATTCTAATGAAAACACATTGATTTTTATAATTTGTATTGGAAACAACATTGTCATATGTCTATTCTTGGATCTAAATAATACGAAACCTCGCTCTATGATTTGAAGTTAAAATCCTCAAATATGGTTAAATATTGACTTTTTTCACGTTTTTCATGTAGTTTGATACTACGTAAATATATTGAGTTTTACCAATATTTCGATTCTATTTCATGTTGTATCACGATATGTGATTTGGCCTTCAAATCTCAGAATTTCGCATAATATTGCATTTTAAGCAAGTTTTCTTGCCTTTTGTTTCGTACGAAAAATCATCGAATTAAGCAATATTTTGACGTTTATCATCCCCTTTTCCTTTATGTGACTTAAACAAAATATCATCGAATTAGGCAATATTTTGCCGTTTCCCACGTTTTTGTGAATTTTAAGTCTATGGGTATTAATTCATATATATACAATAAAAATGATGCAAACACATAATTGATTAGATAATAACCTTAAATACTTCATTTTCAATCAACTATTTGTTTCTCGTTAAAATACTGAGAAAGATATTGAAAAGGGGAGAAGTTCTGTTTTTATTGCATATATCGACGTTTCAGCCGGAATAGAGCGATTTTCGTGTACATCTTCCATCGGTAATATAAACGGAAAATCAGGAACATTTTAGTTAATTCTAATGAAAACACATTGATTTTTATCATTTGTATTGGAAACAACATTGTCATATGTCTATTCTTGGATCTAAATAATACGAAACTTCGCTCTATGATTTGAAGTTAAAATCCTCAAATATGGTTAAATATTGACTTTTTTCACGTTTTTCATGTAGTTTGATATTACGTAAATATATTCATTTTTACCAATATTTCGATACTATTTCATGTAGTATCACGATATGTGATTTGGCCTTCAAATCTCAGAATTTCGCATAATATTGCATTTTAAGCAAGTTTTCTTGCCTGTTGTTTCGTACGAAAAATCATCGAATTTAGCAATATTTTGACGTTTATAATCCCCTTTTCCTTTATGTGACTTAAACAAAATATCATCGAATTAGGCAATATTTTGCCGTTTTCCACGTTTTTGTGAATTTTCAGTCTATGGGTATTAATTCATATATATACGATAAAAATGATGCAAACACATAATTGATTAGATAATAACCTTAAATACTTCATTTTCAATCATCTATTTGTTTCTCGATAAAATACTGAGTAAGATAACGTAAAGGGGAGAAGTTCGGTTTTTATTGCATATATCGACGTTTCAGCCGGATTAGAGCGGGTTTACGTGTACATCTTCCCTCGGTAATATAAACGGACAATCAAGAACATTTTAGTTGATTCTAATGAAAACACATTGATTTTTATAATTTGTATTGGAAACAACATTGTCATATGTCTATTCTTGGATCTAAATAATACGAAACCTCGCTCTATGATTTGAAGTTAAAATCCTCAAATATGGTTAAATATTGACTTTTTTCACGTTTTTCATGTAGTTTGATATTACGTAAATATATTCATTTTTACCAATATTTCGATACTA
Source organism: Procambarus clarkii (assembly GCF_040958095.1). NCBI lineage: Eukaryota > Metazoa > Arthropoda > Malacostraca > Decapoda > Cambaridae > Procambarus > Procambarus clarkii. The sequence goes on from NW_027189987.1 coordinate 55,770, forward strand.
TTTCATGTAGTATCACGATATGTGATTTGGCCTTCAAATCTCAGAATTTCGCATAATATTGCATTTTAAGCAAGTTTTCTTGCCTTTTGTTTCGTACGAAAAATCATCGAATATAGCAATATTTTGACGTTTATCATCCCCTTTTCCTTTATGTGACTTAAACAAAATATCATCGAATTAGGCAATATTTTGCCGTTTTCCACGTTTTTGTGAATTTTCAGTCTATGGGTATTAATTCATATATATACGATAAAAATTATGCAAACACATAATTGATTAGATAATAACCTTAAATACTTCATTTTCAATCAACTATTTGTTTCTCGTTAAAATACTGAGTAAGATATTGAAAAGGGGAGAAGTTCGGTTTTTATTGCATATATCGACGTTTCAGCCGGAATAGAGCGATTTTCGTGTACATCTTCCATCGGTAATATAAACGGAAAATCAGGAACATTTTAGTTAATACCAATGAAAACACATTGATTTTTATCATTTGTATTGGTAACAACACTGTCATATGTCTTTTCTTGGATCTAAATAATACGAAACCTCGCTCTATGATTTGAAGTTAAAATCCTCATATATGGTTAAATATTGACTTTTTTCACGTTTTTCATGTAGTTTGATACAACGTAAATATATTCATTTTTACCAATATTTCGATACTATTTCATGTATTATCACGATATGTGATTTGGCCTTCAAATCTCAGAATTTCGCATAATATTGCATTTTAAGCAAGTTTTCTTGCCTTTTGTTTCGTATGAAAAATCATCGAATTTAGCAATATTTTGACGTTTATCATCCCCTTTTCCTTTATGTGACTTAAACAAAATATCATCGAATTAGGCAATATTTTGCCGTTTTCCACGTTTTTGTGAATTTTCAGTCTATGGGTATTAATTCATATATATACGATAAAAATGATGCAAACACATAATTGATTAGATAATAACCTTAAATACTTCATTTTCAATCATCTATTTGTTTCTCGTTAAAATACTGAGTAAGATAATGTAAAGGGGAGAAGTTCGGTTTTTATTGCATATATCGACGTTTCAGCCAGATTAGAGCGGTTTTACGTGTACATCTTCCCTCGGTAATATAAACGGACAATCAAGAACATTTTTGTTAATTCTAATGAAAACACATTGATTTTTATAATTTGTATTGGAAACAACATTGTCATATGTCTATTCTTGGATCTAAATAATACGAAACCTCGCTCTATGATTTGAAGTTAAAATCCTCAAATATGGCTAAATAGTGACTTTTTTCACGTTTTTCATGTAGTTTGATACTACGTAAATATATTGAGTTTTACCAATATTTCGATTCTATTTCATGTTGTATCACGATATGTGATTTGGCCTTCAAATCTCAGAATTTCGCATAATATTGCATTTTATGCAAGTTTTCTTGCCTTTTGTTTCGTACGAAAAATCATCGAATTAAGCAATATTTTGACGTTTATCATCCCCTTTTCCTTTATGTGACTTAAACAAAATATCATCGAATTAGGCAATATTTTGCCGTTTCCCACGTTTTTGTGAATTTTAAGTCTATGGGTATTAATTCATATATATACAATAAAAATGATGCAAACACATAATTGATTAGATAATAACCTTAAATACTTCATTTTCAATCAACTATTTGTTTCTCGTTAAAATACTGAGAAAGATATTGAAAAGGGGAGAAGTTCTGTTTTTATTGCATATATCGACGTTTCAGCCGGAATATAGCGATTTTCGTGTACATCTTCCATCGGTAATATAAACGGAAAATCAGGAACATTTTAGTTAATTCTAATGAAAACACATTGATTTTTATCATTTGTATTGGAAACAACATTGTCATATGTCTATTCTTGGATCTAAATAATACGAAACTTCGCTCTATGATTTGAAGTTAAAATCCTCAAATATGGTTAAATATTGACTTTTTTCACGTTTTTCATGTAGTTTGATATTACGTAAATATATTCATTTTTACCAATATTTCGATACTATTTCATGTAGTATCACGATATGTGATTTGGCCTTCAAATCTCAGAATTTCGCATAATATTGCATTTTAAGCAAGTTTTCTTGCGTGTTGTTTCGTACGAAAAATCATCGAATTTAGCAATATTTTGACGTTTATAATCCCCTTTTCCTTTATGTGACTTAAACAAAATATCTTCGAATTAGGCAATATTTTGCCGTTTTCCACGTTTTTGTGAATTTTCAGTCTATGGGTATTAATTCATATATATACGATAAAAATGATGCAAACACATAATTGATTAGATAATAACCTTAAATACTTCATTTTCAATCATCTATTTGTTTCTCGTTAAAATACTGAGTAAGATAATGAAAAGGGGAGAAGTTCGGTTTTTATTGCATATATCGACGTTTCAGCCGGATTAGAGCGGTTTTACGTGTACATCTTCCCTCGGTAATATAAACGGAAAATCAGGAACATTTTAGTTAATTCTAATGAAAACATATTGATTTTTATAATTTGTATTGGAAACAACATTGTCATATGTCTTTTCTTGGATCTAAATAATACGAAACCTCGCTCTATGATTTGAAGTTAAAATCCTCAAATATGGTTATATAGTGACTTTTTTCACGTTTTTCATGTAGTTTGATACTACGTAAATATATTCATTTTTACCAATATTTCGATTCTATTTCATGTAGTATCACGATATGTGATTTGGCCTTCAAATCTCAGAATTTTGCATAATATTGCATTTTAAGCAAGTTTTCTTGCATTTTGTTTCGTACGAAAAATCATCGAATTTAGCAATATTTTGGCGTTTATCATCCCATTTTCCTTTATGTGACTTAAACAAAATATCATCGAATTAGGCAATATTTTGCCGTTTTCTACGTTTTTGTGAATTTTCAGTCTATGGGTATTAATTCATTATATATACGATAAAAATGACGCAAACATATAATTGATTAGATAATAACCTTAAATACTTCATTTTCAATCATCTATTTGTTTCTCGTTAAAATACTGAGTAAGATAATGAAAAGGGGAGAAGTTCTGTTTTTATTGCATATATCGAAGTTTCAGCCGGAATAGAGCGATTTTCGTGTACATCTTCCATCGGTAATATAAACGGAAAATCAGAAGCATTTTAGTTAATACTAATGAAAAAACATTGATTTTTATCATTTGTATTGGAAACAACATTGTCATATGTCTTTTCTTGGATCTAAATAATACGAAACCTCGCTCTATGATTTGAAGTTAAAATCCTCAAATATGGTTAAATAGTGACTTTTTTCACGTTTTTCATGTAGTTTGATACTACGTAAATATATTCATTTTTACCAATATTTAGATTCTATTTCATGTAGTATCACGATATGTGATTTGGCCTTCAAATCTCAGAATTTCCCATAATATTGCATTTTAAGCAAGTTTTCTTGCCTTTTGTTTCGTACGAAAAATCATCGAATTTAGCAATATTTTGACGTTTATCATCCCCTTTTCCTTTATTTGATTTAAACAAAATATCATCGAATTAGGCAATATTTTGCGGTTTTTCCACGTTTTTGTGAATTTTAACTCTATGGGTATTATTTCATATATATACGATAAAAATTATGCAAACACATAATTGATTAGATAATAACCTTAAATACTTCATTTTCAATCATCTATTTGTTTCTCGTAAAATACTGAGTAAGATATTGAAAAGGGGAGAAGTTCGGTTTTTATTGCATATATCGACGTTTCAGCCGGAATAGAGCGATTTTTGTGTACATCTTCCATCGGTAATATAAACAGAAAATCAGGAACATTTTAGTTAATACTAATGAAAACACATTGATTTTTATCATTTGTATTGGTAACAACACAGTCATGTCTTTTCTTGGATCTAAATAATACGAAAACTCGCTTTATGATTTGAAGTTAAAATCCTCATATATGGTTAAATATTGACTTTTTTCACGTTTTTCATGTAGTTTGATATAACGTAAATATATTCATTTTTACCAATATTTCGATACTATTTCATGTAGTATCACGATATGTGATTTGGCCTTCAAATCTCAGAATTTCGCATAATATTGCATTTTAAGCAAGTTTTCTTGCCTTTTGTTTCGTACGAAAAATCATCGAATTTAGCAATATTTTGATGTTTATCATCCCCTTTTCCTTTATGTGACTTAAACAAAATATCATCGAATTAGGCAATATTTTGCCGTTTTCCACGTTTTTGTGAATTTTCAGTCTATGGGTATTAATTCATATATATACGATAAAAATGATGCAAACACATAATTGATTAGATAATAACCTTAAATACTTCATTTTCAATCATCTATTTGTTTCTCGTTAAAATACTGAGTAAGATAATGAAAAGGGGAGAAGTTCGGTTTTTATTTCATATATCGACGTTTCAGCCGGATTAGAGCGGTTTTACGTGTACATCTTCCCTCGGTAATATACACGGAAAATCAAGAACATTTTAGTTAATTATAATGAAAACACATTGATTTTTATAATTTGTATTGGAAACAACATTGTCATATGTCTATTCTTGGATCTAAATAATACGAAACCTCGCTCTATGATTTGAAGTTAAAATCCTCAAATATGGGTAAATATTTACTTTTTTCACGTTTTTCATGTAGTTTGATATTACGTAAATATATTCATTTTTACCAATATTTCGATACTATTTCATGTAGTATCACGATATGTGATTTGGCCTTCAAATCTCAGAATTTCGCATAATATTGCATTTTAAGCAAGTTTTCTTGCCTTTTGTTTCGTACGAAAAATCATCGAATTTAGCAATATTTTGACGTTTATCATCCCCTTTTCCTTTATGTGACTTAAACAAAATATCATCGAATTAGGCAATATTTTGCCGTTTTCCACGTTTCTGTGAATTTTCAGTCTATGGGTTTTAATTCATATATATACGATAAAAAGTATGCAAACACATAATTGATTAGATAATAACCTTAAATACTTCATTTTCAATCAACTATTTGTTTCTCGTTAAAATACTGAGTAAGATAATGAAAAGGGGAGAAGTTCGGTTTTTATTGCATATATCGACGTTTCAGCCGGATTAGAGCGGTTTTACGTGTACATCTTCCCTCGGTAATATAAACGGAAAATCAGGAACATTTTAGTTAATTCTAATGAAAACACATTGATTTTTATAATTTGTATTGGAAACAACATTGTCATATGTCTTTTCTTGGATCTAAATAATACGAAACCTCGCTCTATGATTTGAAGTTAAAATCCTCAAATATGGTTAAATAGTGACTTTTTTCACGTTTTTCATGTAGTTTGATACTACGTAAATATATTGAGTTTTACCAATATTTCGATTCTATTTCATGTAGTATCACGATATGTGATTTGGCCTTCAAATCTCAGAATTTCGCATAATATTGCATTTTAAGCAAGTTTTCTTGCATTTTGTTTCGTACGAAAAATCATCGAATTTAGCTATATTTTGACGTTTATCATCCCCTTTTCCTTTATGTGACTTAAACAAAATATCATCGAATTAGGCAATATTTTGCCGTTTTCCACGTTTTTGTGAATTTTCAGTCTATGGGTATTAATTCATATATATACGATAAAAATTATGCAAACACATAATTGATTAGATAATAACCTTAAATACTTCATTTTCAATCAACTATTTGTTGCTCGTTAAAATACTGAGTAAGATATTGAAAAGGGGAGAAGTTCTGTTTTTATTGCATATATCGACGTTTCAGCCGGAATAGAGCGATTTTCGTGTACATCTTCCATCGGTAATATAAACAGAAAATCAGGAACATTTTAGTTAATACTAATGAAAACACATTGATTTTTAACATTTGTATTGGTAACAACACTGTCATGTCTTTTCTTGGATCTAAATAATACGAAACCTCGCTCTATGATTTGAAGTTAAAATCCTCAAATATGGTTAAATATTGACTTTTTTCACGTTTTTCATGTAGTTTGATATTACGTAAATATATTCATTTTTACCAATATTTCGATACTATTTCATGTAGTATCACGATATGTGATTTGGCCTTCAAATCTCAGAATTTCGCATAATATTGCATTTTAAGCAAGTTTTCTTGCCTTTTGTTTCGTACGAAAAATCATCGAATTTAGCAATATTTTGACGTTCATCATCCCCTTTTCCTTTATGTGACTTAAACAAAATATCATCGAATTAGGCAATATTTTGCCGTTTTCCACGTTTCTGTGAATTTTCAGTCTATGGGTATTAATTCATATATATACGATAAAAATTATGCAAACACATAATTGATTAGATAATAACCTTAAATACTTCATTTTCAATCAACTATTTGTTTATCGTTAAAATACTGAGTAAGATAATGAAAAGGGGAGAAGTTCGGTTTTTATTGCATATATCGACGTTTCAGCGGGATTAGAGCGGTTTTACGTGTACATCTTCCCTCGGTAATATAAACGGAAAATCAGGAACATTTTAGTTAATTCTAATGAAAACATATTGATTTTTATAATTGTATTGGAAACAACATTCTCATATGTCTTTTCTTGGATCTAAATAATACGAAACCTCGCTCTATGATTTGAAGTTAAAATCCTCAAATATGGTTATATAATGACTTTTTTCACGTTTTTCATGTAGTTTGATACTACGTAAATATATTCATTTTTACCAATATTTCGATTCTATTTCATGTAGTATCACGATATGTGATTTGGCCTTCAAATCTCAGAATTTTGCATAATATTGCATTTTAAGCAAGTTTTCTTGCATTTTATTTCGTACGAAAAATCATCGAATTTAGCAATATTTTGGCGTTTATCATCCCATTTTCCTTTATGTGACTTAAACAAAATATCATCGAATTAGGCAATATTTTGCCGTTTTCTACGTTTTTGTGAATTTTCAGTCTATGGGTATTAATTCATTATATATACGATAAAAATGACGCAAACATATAATTGATTAGATAATAACCTTAAATACTTCATTTTCAATCATCTATTTGTTTCTCGTTAAAATACTGAGTAAGATAATGAAAAGGGGAGAAGTTCTGTTTTTATTGCATATATCGACGTTTCAGCCGGAATAGAGCGATTTTCGTGTACATCTTCCATCGGTAATATAAACGGAAAATCAGAAGCATTTTAGTTAATACTAATGAAAAAACATTGATTTTTATCATTTGTATTGGAAACAACATTGTCATATGTCTTTTCTTGGATCTAAATAATACGAAACCTCGCTCTATGATTTGAAGTTAAAATCCTCAAATATGGTTAAATAGTGACTTTTTTCACGTTTTTCATGTAGTTTGATACTACGTAAATATATTCATTTTTACCAATATTTCGATGCTATTTCATGTAGTATCACGATATGTGATTTGGCCTTCAAATCTCAGAATTTCCCATAATATTGCATTTTAAGCAAGTTTTCTTGCCTTTTGTTTCGTACGAAAAATCATCGAATTTAGCTATATTTTGACGTTTATCATCCCGTTTTCCTTTATTTGATTTAAACAAAATATCATCGAATTAGGCAATATTTTGCGGTTTTTCCACGTTTTTGTGAATTTTCACTCTATGGGTATTATTTCATATATATACGATAAAAATTATGCAAACACATAATTGATTAGATAATAACCTTAAATACTTCATTTTCAATCATCTATTTGTTTCTCGTAAAATACTGAGTAAGATATTGAAAAGGGGAGAAGTTCGGTTTTTATTGCATATATCGACGTTTCAGCCGGAATAGAGCGATTTTCGTGTACATCTTCCATCGGTAATATAAACAGAAAATCAGGAACATTTTAGTTAATACTAATGAAAACACATTGATTTTTATCATTTGTATTGGTAACAACACTGTCATGTCTTTTCTTGGATCTAAATAATACGAAAACTCGCTTTATGATTTGAAGTTAAAATCCTCATATATGGTTAAATATTGACTTTTTTCACGTTTTTCATGTAGTTTGATATAACGTAAATATATTCATTTTTACCAATATTTCGATACTATTTCATGTAGTATCACGATATGTGATTTGGCCTTCAAATCTCAGAATTTCGCATAATATTGCATTTTAAGCAAGTTTTCTTGCCTTTTGTTTCGTACGAAAAATCATCGAATTTAGCAATATTTTGATGTTTATCATCCCCTTTTCCTTTATGTGACTTAAACAAAATATCATCGAATTAGGCAATATTTTGCCGTTTTCCACGTTTTTGTGAATTTTCAGTCTATGGGCATTAATTCATATATATACGATAAAAATGATGCAAACACATAATTGATTAGATAATAACCTTAAATACTTCATTTTCAATCATCTATTTGTTTCTCGTTAAAATACTGAGTAAGATAATGAAAAGGGGAGAAGTTCGGTTTTTATTTCATATATCGACGTTTCAGCCGGATTAGAGCGGTTTTACGTGTACATCTTCCCTCGGTAATATAAACGGAAAATCAAGAACATTTTAGTTAATTATAATGAAAACACATTGATTTTTATAATTTGTATTGGAAACAACATTGTCATATGTCTATTCTTGGATCTAAATAATACGAAACCTCGCTCTATGATTTGAAGTTAAAATCCTCAAATATGGGTAAATATGACTTTT
>NW_027189988.1:0-27500 GCF_040958095.1 Procambarus clarkii
TATGGGCTGCTTCCTCTCTGTGTGTGTGTGTGTGTGTGTGTGTGTACTCACCTAGTTGTACTTGCGGGGGTTGAGCTCTGGCTCTTGGTGGTCCGGAGTGTGTGGAAAAATTTGTGTTAGTTACAAGTTAGTAATAGTTGATGGTGAATACTAACCCAAGCACGATCTCGTATAATACACTACACACGCCAACCCCCCCTCTCTCCCCCCAAATCACTCTACCTAAGTCATTAACAAATTAATACACATCAATTAATACACCAAAAATACTAACTATAAATAAAGGGTCCAAATTTGAGACAAACAGCGACTCCAGCGTGGTCTAGTCGGATGAGAACGTGTTCTCATCTGGATAGATTGCGATCGAGCCTGTCGGAACGGTTACGTAACTACAGGGCACTAATTTATGTGGTCCCCTCCTGTAGCTGCCTCTGTATCGAAAGGTTCTCTGGATAGCTGGAATTAGCCTGACTCCTAGTAAAGTAGGGAAGAGGTGAAATCCGTTGGGACCACGGACGGATACCTTGGATCCATTGACCTAGGGCAGGTCTAATCACCTGGGATTCGAACCCACGGTGGGAATAAGGGAAAAGAGTTGAAGGGAGGGACAAAAATGGTTCCAGAAACCAAACTACACATAAACCCGGACACTCACCACACACACACACACACACATACACACACACACACACACACACACACTCACCAGGACACTCACAGGGACACTCACTCAGACACACATCCATAGACACAAACTGTAATAAGGAAGACCATCTGAGGGAACACAGATTGCCTCGTGGACCCACAGGTATACCCGAACACACACACTCACCCGGACACTCACAGGGACACTCACCCAGACACACATTCATAGACACATTCTCAGTCGACTTGAGAATGGTCAAGGACTTAGCCGAAACGTCGTCGTTCCTTCACCTTCTAGTGTGTGGTCTGGTCACATACTTTAGCCGCGTTATTGTGACTCATCGCCTGCATCCATAGACACAAACTGTGATAAAGAAGACCATCTGAGGGGACACAGATGGCCTCGTGGACTCACAGGTATAACCGGACACTACACTCACCCGAACACTCACACAGACACACATCTATACACAAAAACTGTGATAAGGGAGACCATCTGAGGGGACACAGATGGCCTCGTGGACCACAGGTATAACCGGACAAACACTCCCCCAAACACTCACAGGGACACTCAAACAAAACACACAGACAGACATCCATAGACACAAAAATAAATTTTTATACCGAAAATTTAAAAATTAATGATAAATAAGGCAACGAAACGAAAAAAATAAATACAATTTAATCATAATATTTATATTACAACCCCCAAACTCATCCAGCTCCTTGGATTGCGGGCAGGAAGCATGGATGCTGTGAGCCATTCCTCTCTGGATCTCCACACTAAGGCGCTGAAAGAGAAAACTGACGGCTGTAGGGTCTCTAGTTGTTTCAATTAGCTTCGACCCAGCTCCTTCAAAAAACTTGCAGCACTTTTACCCCAGGCACCAAGTGTCTCTGAGGCAATGGGGACAAAATTGTAGTAGTGATCAAGGTCTCCGTTTTTATGTGACTTGGCTGCTTCCCAGTGATTGGCAGCACCTCCTGCCTGAGCAGCACTGAAGTTAACATAGGTGTTGCCTAAAAGTTGAAACGCAAGTGTAGTCCCACAATAACTGTCTACCAATCTTCCAGGGGTTCACCGTGATCCCATCTGGGCGACCAACAGGCTCATCAGAGTTGCGGGGCAATACGGAACGGGACTCTCTCTCTGCTGGACAACCTTCCGTGATAAGGCTTCTCTTTATAATGTCGTTAACATCGCAGTGTCTTGCATGCCATCCTCCTGTCCTTTGGCAGAGAAGGCCATGTCGTCCGTACCTGTCGGCCACTGCCTCGCCACCAAAACCCCTGTATTCGGTGTGGATTCGGGCAGTGGGAGGCGGAGAGCCACAGCCATTCAGAGGGCCTGTGGTGAGACGAGTGCTAGTAGCTGATATTGGGGGTTGCTAATAGCAAGTCCTCTGCATGGGGAGCTGCTACAGCTCTAAGTCGGGCAGTATCATGTGGTGTTGTCGCAGCTTACAGTAATGTTGGAGCTACTTTGTCGGCAATGGGGCGATCCCAACTGGATTGCTTATGGGCTTATATATATATATATATATATATATATATATATATATATATTATATATATATATATATATATATATATATATATTAATATATATATATATATATATATATTATATATATATATATATATATATATATATATATATATATATATATATATATATATATATATATATAATATATATATATATATATATATATGCTGGAGGCTGTAGCTATCCACAGATTTTTTTGAATATATTTATTATTATATTATTAAGGCTTATTTTTACCAAATTAGAGGGGAAATGGTCTGAGGTAGGGAACGGACATAGGATGGTAGGTGTAGACATTAGTTAAAGTATTTTGAATAATTATTATTTATTCTCACCCCTCCCCCCCTCTCTCCCTGTTGATTCAATTAAGGTTAATTGTGAATTATTACTGGAGATGGTTGAAGACTTTTTCGTAATCAGAAAAATGATTTCCTTAAATTAAACCATAAAGTAGTTTAATTTGTGTCCTATTGATCCTAATTTTTGTAAGAGGGAAGAGGTACAAAGCCGGTGGGGGGGGGGGCGGGAGATTTAGAGGTGGTATAAAGAGGGAGAACAGGAGAAGAGGTGTAGGTGAGGTGAAAGAGGGATGAAGAGGGAGTGAAGGAGGTACTGGGGGAGGTAAGAGGACGATGAGAAGGACTGGTGCTGGGAGGGAGGACTACGGGAAGGGTAAGAAGGGAAGGACTAGGCAGGCGGGAGGGAGGGAGGGAAGGAAGACAGTAAGGAGGGCGAGAGTGAGAAACGGCGGAAGGAGTGAGAACGAAGGTAAAGAACTGCCCCGAGAGTTAGGAGACGATGGGAAAGGCGGGATGGAATAGGGGCGGGTATGGGAAGGGCAGAAGGAGGGAGGATGAGCAGGGTTACGGGAGGGTGGAAAAAAGAAGGAGCCGGTACGGGAGGAGGGAGTTTGGGAAAACGATAGGAGACGGAGTGGGGAGTATGTAGATAGATTAATGGTTAGATAGATGAGTAGATGGATAGATGGAAAGAGAAGTAGATGAATAAATAGATTGATAGATAAGTAGAATGATAAATGGATAGATTAATGGAAAATGAGTTAGTAGGATCGTCGGATACAAATAGATAGAGATATAGATATAAATAGTAATAGATAGATATATGGATGGATACGTTGATTGATAAATATATACATTGACGGGTAGACAGATCCATAGATGAGTTGATGGATGAAAAGACAGATGAGTAGATGGATGGATAAACAGTCGAGTAGATGGACGGATACATAGTAAGATAGATGTATATAATGAAAAATTGTTGGTTTATGGGAAGATAGATTGATGGATTGACAATTATAAATAGATAAATAAAGGGCTACATTGATGGATACATTTGTGCTAGGTGAACAGGTGAATCAGGTTAAAGAATATCTGCCGATTTCCTCTTGCGTCAACCGGGATTCGAACGAGGACCTTAAGAATTACAACCAATAAACTCTCTCCATTTAGACAGTTGGCTACTAGTTCGCGTGTGTGTGTGTGTGTACTCACCTATTTGTGCATGCGGGGGTTGAGCTATGGTTCTTTGGTCCCACCTCTCAACTGTCAATCAACTGGTGTACAGATTCCTGAGCCTACTGGGCTCAATCATATCTACATTTGAAACTGTGTATGGAGTCAGCCTCCACCACATCACTGCTTAATGCATTCCATCCGTTAACTACTCTGACACTGAAAAAGTTACTTCTAACGTCTCTGTGGCTCATGTGGGTACTCAGTTTCCACCTGTGTCCCCTTGTTTGCGTCCCACCAGTGTTGAATAGTTTATCCTTGTTTACCCGGTCGATTCCTCTGAGGGTTGTGTAGGTTTGTGATCATGTCTCCCCTTACTCTTCTGTCTTCCAGTGCCGTAAGGTGCATTTCCCGCAGCCTTTCCTCGTAACTCATGCCTCTTAGTTCTGGGACTAGTCTAGTGGCATACCTTTGGACTTTTTCCTGCTTCATCTTCTGCTTGACAAGATACGGACTCCATGCTGGGGCCGCATACTCCAGGATTGGTCTTACATATGTGGTGTACAAGATTCTGAATGATTCCTTACACAGATTCCTGAAGGCTGTTCTGATGTTAGGCAGTCTCGCATATGCCGCAGACGTTATTCTTTTTATGTATGCTTCAGGAGACAGGTTTGGTGTGATATCAACTCCTAGATCTTTCTCTCAGTCCGTTTCATTAAGTTCTTCATCTCCTATTCTGTATCCTGTGTCTGGCCTCCTGTTTCCACTGTGTGTGTGTGTGTGTATGCGTGTGTGTTAGTGAGAAATAAATGTAGTTGATATAAAAGAGGAAAAATACATTTGTTAGAAAGGCGGGGTCCAAGAGCTAATAACTCGATTTTGCAGACACAAATAATAAATACAAGGAATAAATACACACACACACACACACATTAGTTGATAAAGGACTGTTTTGTGTGTATACCTATGTATACTATTGTCAGGAGCGACAGACAAGTGCACCTATGTGTGTTTATGTGTACCTGCAATTGGACTGACATGTATACGGTAATTATCTGTGTGTTAATTGTAAAAGGAACATATTAGTGAATGTTTTTTTTATGTAAATTGAATGACATATATACATGTACGCGTGTTTAGTGTTACTGTAATTTATAATGTTAGCGTGTGTACGTTTGAATGACATAGTGTCCCATCATTGTCACATTTTTTGTTACATGTTTACTATTGTCAGGAGCGACAGACAAGTGCAGCTATGTGTGTCTATGTGTACCTGCAATTGGACTGACACGTGTATGGTAATTATCTATCTGTCCATTGTTAAAGGAACATATTAGTGAATGTTTATTTATGTAAATTGATTGACATATGTACGTGTACGCGTGTTTAGTGGTACTGTAATTTACATACTTAACAGGTTTATGTTTGAATTAAATAGTATCCCATCATCGTCTCATTTTTTGTTACTATTTTGCTGTTCATTCTCAATCTCTCTGACTCCCGAGGACCATTTGTGCTCATGTGTGTTTATTAAAGGAAAATAATCATATTTTGTTTACAAAATAACTTGTATTTATTTTCCAAAAAAAATGTTTTCAAAGAAAAAGTAATTGTCTAGTAAGCATTCGTTTTTCTAACATACAAGACAGTTACTCACTACCTTACAGCAGTCAGGAACACTTTTGTTACTATCTCTTCACAGCGTCTTTTACATAAATACCCTATCTTAACAAATCCAATCATTAAATTCATAACTGGCAACCCCCTCGGCCCCCTCCCCCACAGGTCCAAGGCCACCGAGTGACTAACCCCACACCAATTCCCCAACCCAGGAAGCATCATTCCTTTCCCCTAACCTCTCCCAAATTATGTTTTTGACGAGTACACGCACTACGGGGCCTGACAGCTGAGTAGACAGCGCTCTCAACTCGTAATTCTAGCGTCCGTGTTCGATCCTCCGGTGATGGCAGAAACGAAACTGGGCTGTTTCTTTCACCCTGTTGTTCCTGTAACCTAGCAGTAAATAGGTACCAGGGATTTAAACAGCTGTTATGGGCTGCTTCCTCTGTGTGTGTGTGTGTGTGTGTGTGTGTGTGTGTACTCACCTAGTTGTACTTGCGGGGGTTGAGCTCTGGCTCTTTGGTCCGGAGTGTGTGGAAAAATTTGTGTTAGTTACAAGTTAGTAGTAGTTGATGGTGAATACTAACCCAAGCACGATCTCGTATAATACACTACACACGCCAACCCCCCCTCTCTCCCCCCCAAATCACTCTACCTAAGTCATTAACAAATTAATACACATCAATTAATACACCAAAAATACTAACTATAAATAAAGGGTCCAAATTTGAGACAAACAGCGACTCCAGCGTGGTCTAGTCGGATGAGAACGTGTTCTCATCTGGATAGATTGCGATCGAGCCTGTCGGAACGGTTACGTAACTACAGGGCACTAATTTATGTGGTCCCCTCCTGTAGCTGCCTCTGTATCGAAAGGTTCTCTGGATAGCTGGAATTAGCCTGACTCCTAGTAAAGTAGGGAAGAGGTGAAATCCGTTGGGACCACGGACGGATACCTTGGATCCATTGACCTAGGGCAGGTCTAATCACCTGGGATTCGAACCCACGGTGGGAATAAGGGAAAAGAGTTGAAGGGAGGGACACAAATGGTTCCAGAAACCAAACTACACATAAACCCGGACACACACACACACACACACACACATACACACACACACACACACACACACACTCACCAGGACACTCACAGGGACACTCACTCAGACACACATCCATAGACACAAACTGTAATAAGGAAGACCATCTGAGGGAACACAGATTGCCTCGTGGACCCACAGGTATACCCGAACACACACACTCACCCGGACACTCACAGGGACACTCACCCAGACACACATTCATAGACACATTCTCAGTCGACTTGAGAATGGTCAAGGACTTACCGAAACGTCGTCGTTCCTTCACCTTCTAGTGTGTGGTCTGGTCAACATACTTTAGCCGCGTTATTGTGACTCATCGCCTGCATCCATAGACACAAACTGTGATAAAGAAGACCATCTGAGGGGACACAGATGGCCTCGTGGACTCACAGGTATAACCGGACACACACTCACCCGAACACTCACACAGACACACATCTATACACAAAAACTGTGATAAGGGAGACCATCTGAGGGGACACAGATGGCCTCGTGGACCCACAGGTATAACCGGACAAACACTCCCCCAAACACTCACAGGGACACTCAAACAAACACACAGACAGACATCCATAGACACAAAAATAAATTTTTATACCGAAAATTTAAAAATTAATGATAAATAAGGGAACGAAACGAAAAAATAAATACAATTTAATCATAATATTTATATTACAACCCCCAAACTCATCCAGCTCCTTGGATTGCGGGCAGGAAGCATGGATGCTGTGAGCCATTCCTCTCTGGATCTCCACACTAAGGCGCTGAAAGAGAAAACTGACGGCTGTAGGGTCTCTAGTTGTTTCAATTAGCTTCGACCCCAGCTCCTTCAAAAAACTTGCAGCACTTTTACCCCAGGCACCAAGTGTCTCTGAGGCAATGGGGACAAAATTGTAGTAGTGATCAAGGTCTCCGTTTTATGTGACTTGGCTGCTTCCCAGTGATTGGCAGCACCTCTGCCTGAGCAGCACTGAAGTTAACATAGGTGTTGCCTAAAGTTGAAACGCAAGTGTAGTCCCACAATAACTGTCTACCATTCTTCCAGGGGTTCACCGTGATCCCATCTGGGCGACCAACAGGCTCATCAGAGTTGCGGGGCAATACGGAACGGGACTCTCTCTCTGCTGGACAACCTTCCGTGATAAGGCTTCTCTTTATAATGTCGTTAACATCGCAGTGTCTTGCATGCCATCCTCCTGTCCTTTGGCAGAGAAGGCCATGTCGTCCGTACCTGTCGGCCACTGCCTCGCCACCAAAACCCCTGTATTCGGTGTGGATTCGGGCAGTGAGGCGGAGAGCCACAGCCATTCAGAGGGCCTGTGGTGAGACGAGTGCTAGTAGCTGATATTGGGGGTTGCTAATAGCAAGTCCTCTGCATGGGGAGCTGCTACAGCTCTAAGTCGGGCAGTATCATGTGGTGTTGTCGCAGCTTACAGTAATGTTGGAGCTACTTTGTCGGCAATGGGGCGATCCCAACTGGATTGCTTATGGGCTTATATATATATATATATATATATATATATATATATATATATATATATATATATATATATATATATATATATATATATATATTATATATATATATATATATATATATATATATATATATATATATATATATATATATATATATATATATATATATATATATATATATATATATATATATATGCTGGAGGCTGTAGCTATCCACAGATTTTTTGAATATATTTATTATTATATTATTAAGGCTTATTTTTACCAAATTAGAGGGGAAATGGTCTGAGGTAGGGAACGGACATAGGATGGTAGGTGTAGACATTAGTTAAAGTATTTTGGAATAATTATTATTTATTCTCACCCCTCCCCCCCTCTCTCCCTGTTGATTCAATTAAGGTTAATTGTGAATTATTACTGGAGATGGTTGAAGACTTTTTCGTAATCAGAAAAAATGATTTCCTTAAATTAAACACATAAAGTAGTTTAATTTTGGTCCTATTGATCCTAATTTTTGTAAGAGGGAAGAGGTACAAAGCCGGTGGGGGGGGGGGCGGGAGATTTAGAGGTGGTATAAAGAGGGAGAACAGGAGAAGAGGTGTAGGTGAGGTGAAAGAGGGATGAAGAGGGAGTGAAGGAGGTACTGGGGGAGGTAAGAGGACGATGAGAAGGACTGGTGCTGGGAGGGAGGACTACGGGAAGGGTAAGAAGGGAAGGACTAGCAGCGGGAGGGAGGGAGGGAAGGAAGACAGTAAGGAGGGCGAGAGTGAGAAACGGCGGAAGGAGTGAGAACGAAGGTAAAGAACTGCCCCGAGAGTTAAGACGATGGGAAAGGCGGGATGGAATAGGGGCGGGTATGGGAAGGGCAGAAGGAGGGAGGATGAGCAGGGTTACGGGAGGGTGGAAAAAAGAAGGAGCCGGTACGGGAGGAGGGAGTTTGGGAAAACGATAGGAGACGGAGTGGGGAGTATGTAGATAGATTAATGGTTAGATAGATGAGTAGATGGATAGATGGAAAGAGAAGTAGATGAATAAATAGATTGATAGATAAGTAGAATGATAAATGGATAGATTAATGGAAAATGAGTTAGTAGGATCGTCGGATACAAATAGATAGAGATATAGATATAAATAGTAATAGATAGATATATGGATGGATACGTTGATTGATAAATATATACATTGACGGATAGACGGATCCATAGATGAGTTGATGGATGAAAAGACAGATGAGTAGATGGATGGATAAACAGTCGAGTAGATGGACGGATACATAGTAAGATAGATGTATATAATGAAAAATTGTTGGTTTATGGGAAGATAGATTGATGGATTGACAATTATAAATAGATAAATAAAGGGCTACATTGATGGATACATTTGTGCTAGGTGAACAGGTGAATCAGGTTAAAGAATATCTGCCGATTTCCTCTTGCGTCAACCGGGATTCGAACGAGGACCTTAAGAATTACAACCAATAAACTCTCTCCATTTAGACAGTTGGCTACTAGTTCGCGTGTGTGTGTGTGTGTACTCACCTATTTGTGCATGCGGGGGTTGAGCTATGGTTCTTTGGTCCCACCTCTCAACTGTCAATCAACTGGTGTACAGATTCCTGAGCCTACTGGGCTCAATCATATCTACATTTGAAACTGTGTATGGAGTCAGCCTCCACCACATCACTGCTTAATGCATTCCATCCGTTAACTACTCTGACACTGAAAAAGTTACTTCTAACGTCTCTGTGGCTCATGTGGGTACTCAGTTTCCACCTGTGTCCCCTTGTTTGCGTCCCACCAGTGTTGAATAGTTTATCCTTGTTTACCCGGTCGATTCCTCTGAGGGTTGTGTAGGTTGTGATCATGTCTCCCCTTACTCTTCTGTCTTCCAGTGCCGTAAGGTGCATTTCCCGCAGCCTTTCCTCGTAACTCATGCCTCTTAGTTCTGGGACTAGTCTAGTGGCATACCTTTGGACTTTTTCCTGCTTCATCTTCTGCTTGACAAGATACGGACTCCATGCTGGGGCCGCATACTCCAGGATTGGTCTTACATATGTGGTGTACAAGATTCTGAATGATTCCTTACACAGATTCCTGAAGGCTGTTCTGATGTTAGGCAGTCTCGCATATGCCGCAGACGTTATTCTTTTTATGTATGCTTCAGGAGACAGGTTTGGTGTGATATCAACTCCTAGATCTTTCTCTCAGTCCGTTTCATTAAGTTCTTCATCTCCTATTCTGTATCCTGTGTCTGGCCTCCTGTTTCCACTGTGTGTGTGTGTGTGTATGCGTGTGTGTTAGTGAGAAATAAATGTAGTTGATATAAAAGAGGAAAAATACATTTGTTAGAAAGGCGGGGTCCAAGAGCTAATAACTCGATTTTGCAGACACAAATAATAAATACAAGGAATAAATACACACACACACACACACATTAGTTGATAAAGGACTGTTTTGTGTGTATACCTATGTATACTATTGTCAGGAGCGACAGACAAGTGCACCTATGGGTGTTTATGTGTACCTGCAATTGGACTGACATGTATACGGTAATTATCTGTGTGTTAATTGTAAAAGGAACATATTAGTGAATGTTTTTTTTATGTAAATTGAATGGCATATATACATGTACGCGTGTTTAGTGTTACTGTAATTTATAATGTTAGCGTGTGTACGTTTGAATGACATAGTGTCCCATCATTGTCACATTTTTTGTTACATGTTTACTATTGTCAGGAGCGACAGACAAGTGCAGCTATGTGTGTCTATGTGTACCTGCAATTGGACTGACACGTGTATGGTAATTATCTATCTGTCCATTGTTAAAGGAACATATTAGTGAATGTTTATTTATGTAAATTGATTGACATATGTACGTGTACGCGTGTTTAGTGGTACTGTAATTTACATACTTAACAGGTTTATGTTTGAATTAAATAGTATCCCATCATCGTCTCATTTTTTGTTTCTATTTTGCTGTTCATTCTCAATCTCTCTGACTCCCGAGGACCATTTGTGCTCATGTGTGTTTATTAAAGGAAAATAATCATATTTTGTTTACAAAATAACTTGTATTTATTTTCCAAAAAAATGCTTTCAAAGAAAAAGTAATTGTCTAGTAAGCATTCGTTTTTCTAACATACAAGACAGTTACTCACTACCTTACAGCAGTCAGGAACACTTTTGTTACTATCTCTTCACAGCGTCTTTTACATAAATACCCTATCTTAACAAATTCAATCATTAAATTCATAACTGGCAACCCCCTCGGCCCCCTCCCCCACAGGTCCAAGGCCACCGAGTGACTAACCCCACACCAATTCCCCAACCCAGGAAGCATCATTCCTTTCCCCTAACCTCTCCCAAATTATGTTTTTGACGAGTACACGCACTACGGGGCCTGACAGCTGAGTAGACAGCGCTCTCAACTCGTAATTCTAGCGTCCGTGTTCGATCCTCCGGTGATGGCAGAAACGAAACTGGGCTGTTTCTTTCACCCTGTTGTTCCTGTAACCTAGCAGTAAATAGGTACCAGGGATTTAAACAGCTGTTATGGGCTGCTTCCTCTGTGTGTGTGTGTGTGTGTGTGTGTGTGTGTGTACTCACCTAGTTGTACTTGCGGGGGTTGAGCTCTGGCTCTTTGGTCCGGAGTGTGTGGAAAAATTTGTGTTAGTTACAAGTTAGTAATAGTTGATGGTGAATACTAACCCAAGCACGATCTCGTATAATACACTACACACGCCAACCCCCCCTCTCTCCCCCCAAATCACTCTACCTAAGTCATTAACAAATTAATACACATCAATTAATACACCAAAAATACTAACTATAAATAAAGGGTCCAAATTTGAGACAAACAGCGACTCCAGCGTGGTCTAGTCGGATGAGAACGTGTTCTCATCTGGATAGATTGCGATCGAGCCTGTCGGAACGGTTACGTAACTACAGGGCACTAATTTATGTGGTCCCCTCCTGTAGCTGCCTCTGTATCGAAAGGTTCTCTGGATAGCTGGAATTAGCCTGACTCCTAGTAAAGTAGGGAAGAGGTGAAATCCGTTGGGACCACGGACGGATACCTTGGATCCATTGACCTAGGGCAGGTCTAATCACCTGGGATTCGAACCCACGGTGGGAATAAGGGAAAAGAGTTGAAGGGAGGGACACAAATGGTTCCAGAAACCAAACTACACATAAACCCGGACACTCACACACACACACACACACACATACACACACACACACACACACACACACTCACCAGGACACTCACAGGGACACTCACTCAGACACACATCCATAGACACAAACTGTAATAAGGAAGACCATCTGAGGGAACACAGATTGCCTCGTGGACCCACAGGTATACCCGAACACACACACTCACCCGGACACTCACAGGGACACTCACCCAGACACACATTCATAGACACATTCTCAGTCGACTTGAGAATGGTCAAGGACTTACCGAAACGTCGTCGTTCCTTCACCTTCTAGTGTGTGGTCTGGTCAACATACTTTAGCCGCGTTATTGTGACTCATCGCCTGCATCCATAGACACAAACTGTGATAAAGAAGACCATCTGAGGGGACACAGATGGCCTCGTGGACTCACAGGTATAACCGGACACACACTCACCCGAACACTCACACAGACACACATCTATACACAAAAACTGTGATAAGGGAGACCATCTGAGGGGACACAGATGGCCTCGTGGACCCACAGGTATAACCGGACAAACACTCCCCCAAACACTCACAGGGACACTCAAACAAACACACAGACAGACATCCATAGACACAAAAATAAATTTTTATACCGAAAATTTAAAAATTAATGATAAATAAGGCAACGAAACGAAAAAATAAATACAATTTAATCATAATATTTATATTACAACCCCCAAACTCATCCAGCTCCTTGGATTGCGGGCAGGAAGCATGGATGCTGTGAGCCATTCCTCTCTGGATCTCCACACTAAGGCGCTGAAAGAGAAAACTGACGGCTGTAGGGTCTCTAGTTGTTTCAATTAGCTTCGACCCCAGCTCCTTCAAAAAACTTGCAGCACTTTTACCCCAGGCACCAAGTGTCTCTGAGGCAATGGGGACAAAATTGTAGTAGTGATCAAGGTCTCCGTTTTTATGTGACTTGGCTGCTTCCCAGTGATTGGCAGCACCTCCTGCCTGAGCAGCACTGAAGTTAACATAGGTGTTGCCTAAAGTTGAAACGCAAGTGTAGTCCCACAATAACTGTCTACCATTCTTCCAGGGGTTCACCGTGATCCCATCTGGGCGACCAACAGGCTCATCAGAGTTGCGGGGCAATACGGAACGGGACTCTCTCTCTGCTGGACAACCTTCCGTGATAAGGCTTCTCTTTATAATGTCGTTAACATCGCAGTGTCTTGCATGCCATCCTCCTGTCCTTTGGCAGAGAAGGCCATGTCGTCCGTACCTGTCTGCCACTGCCTCGCCACCAAAACCCCTGTATTCGGTGTGGATTCGGGCAGTGAGGCGGAGAGCCACAGCCATTCAGAGGGCCTGTGGTGAGACGAGTGCTAGTAGCTGATATTGGGGGTTGCTAATAGCAAGTCCTCTGCATGGGGAGGTGCTACAGCTCTAAGTCGGGCAGTATCATGTGGTGTTGTCGCAGCTTACAGTAATGTTGGAGCTACTTTGTCGGCAATGGGGCGATCCCAACTGGATTGCTTATGGGCTTATATATATATATATATATATATATATATATATATATATATATATATATATATATATATATATATATATATATATATATATATATATATATATATATATATATATATATATATATATATATATATGCTGGAGGCTGTAGCTATCCACAGATTTTTTTGAATATATTTATTATTATATTATTAAGGCTTATTTTTACCAAATTAGAGGGGAAATGGTCTGAGGTAGGGAACGGACATAGGATGGTAGGTGTAGACATTAGTTAAAGTATTTTGGAATAATTATTATTTATTCTCACCCCTCCCCCCCTCTCTCCCTGTTGATTCAATTAAGGTTAATTGTGAATTATTACTGGAGATGGTTGAAGACTTTTTCGTAATCAGAAAAAATGATTTCCTTAAATTAAACACATAAAGTAGTTTAATTTTGGTCCTATTGATCCTAATTTTTGTAAGAGGGAAGAGGTACAAAGCCGGTGGGGGGGGGGGGCGGGAGATTTAGAGGTGGTATAAAGAGGGAGAACAGGAGAAGAGGTGTAGGTGAGGTGAAAGAGGGATGAAGAGGGAGTGAAGGAGGTACTGGGGGAGGTAAGAGGACGATGAGAAGGACTGGTGCTGGGAGGGAGGACTACGGGAAGGGTAAGAAGGGAAGGACTAGCAGCGGGAGGGAGGGAGGGAAGGAAGACAGTAAGGAGGGCGAGAGTGAGAAACGGCGGAAGGAGTGAGAACGAAGGTAAAGAACTGCCCCGAGAGTTAAGACGATGGGAAAGGCGGGATGGAATAGGGGCGGGTATGGGAAGGGCAGAAGGAGGGAGGATGAGCAGGGTTACGGGAGGGTGGAAAAAAGAAGGAGCCGGTACGGGAGGAGGGAGTTTGGGAAAACGATAGGAGACGGAGTGGGGAGTATGTAGATAGATTAATGGTTAGATAGATGAGTAGATGGATAGATGGAAAGAGAAGTAGATGAATAAATAGATTGATAGATAAGTAGAATGATAAATGGATAGATTAATGGAAAATGAGTTAGTAGGATCGTCGGATACAAATAGATAGAGATATAGATATAAATAGTAATAGATAGATATATGGATGGATACGTTGATTGATAAATATATACATTGACGGGTAGACGGATCCATAGATGAGTTGATGGATGAAAAGACAGATGAGTAGATGGATGGATAAACAGTCGAGTAGATGGACGGATACATAGTAAGATAGATGTATATAATGAAAAATTGTTGGTTTATGGGAAGATAGATTGATGGATTGACAATTATAAATAGATAAATAAAGGGCTACATTGATGGATACATTTGTGCTAGGTGAACAGGTGAATCAGGTTAAAGAATATCTGCCGATTTCCTCTTGCGTCAACCGGGATTCGAACGAGGACCTTAAGAATTACAACCAATAAACTCTCTCCATTTAGACAGTTGGCTACTAGTTCGCGTGTGTGTGTGTGTGTACTCACCTATTTGTGCATGCGGGGGTTGAGCTATGGTTCTTTGGTCCCACCTCTCAACTGTCAATCAACTGGTGTACAGATTCCTGAGCCTACTGGGCTCAATCATATCTACATTTGAAACTGTGTATGGAGTCAGCCTCCACCACATCACTGCTTAATGCATTCCATCCGTTAACTACTCTGACACTGAAAAAGTTACTTCTAACGTCTCTGTGGCTCATGTGGGTACTCAGTTTCCACCTGTGTCCCCTTGTTTGCGTCCCACCAGTGTTGAATAGTTTATCCTTGTTTACCCGGTCGATTCCTCTGAGGGTTGTGTAGGTTGTGATCATGTCTCCCCTTACTCTTCTGTCTTCCAGTGCCGTAAGGTGCATTTCCCGCAGCCTTTCCTCGTAACTCATGCCTCTTAGTTCTGGGACTAGTCTAGTGGCATACCTTTGGACTTTTTCCTGCTTCATCTTCTGCTTGACAAGATACGGACTCCATGCTGGGGCCGCATACTCCAGGATTGGTCTTACATATGTGGTGTACAAGATTCTGAATGATTCCTTACACAGATTCCTGAAGGCTGTTCTGATGTTAGGCAGTCTCGCATATGCCGCAGACGTTATTCTTTTTATGTATGCTTCAGGAGACAGGTTTGGTGTGATATCAACTCCTAGATCTTTCTCTCAGTCCGTTTCATTAAGTTCTTCATCTCCTATTCTGTATCCTGTGTCTGGCCTCCTGTTTCCACTGTGTGTGTGTGTGTGTATGCGTGTGTGTTAGTGAGAAATAAATGTAGTTGATATAAAAGAGGAAAAATACATTTGTTAGAAAGGCGGGGTCCAAGAGCTAATAACTCGATTTTGCAGACACAAATAATAAATACAAGGAATAAATACACACACACACACACACACATTAGTTGATAAAGGACTGTTTTGTGTGTATACCTATGTATACTATTGTCAGGAGCGACAGACAAGTGCACCTATGTGTGTTTATGTGTACCTGCAATTGGACTGACATGTATACGGTAATTATCTGTGTGTTAATTGTAAAAGGAACATATTAGTGAATGTTTTTTTTATGTAAATTGAATGACATATATACATGTACGCGTGTTTAGTGTTACTGTAATTTATAATGTTAGCGTGTGTACGTTTGAATGACATAGTGTCCCATCATTGTCACATTTTTTGTTACATGTTTACTATTGTCAGGAGCGACAGACAAGTGCAGCTATGTGTGTCTATGTGTACCTGCAATTGGACTGACACGTGTATGGTAATTATCTATCTGTCCATTGTTAAAGGAACATATTAGTGAATGTTTATTTATGTAAATTGATTGACATATGTACGTGTACGCGTGTTTAGTGGTACTGTAATTTACATACTTAACAGGTTTATGTTTGAATTAAATAGTATCCCATCATCGTCTCATTTTTTGTTACTATTTTGCTGTTCATTCTCAATCTCTCTGACTCCCGAGGACCATTTGTGCTCATGTGTGTTTATTAAAGGAAAATAATCATATTTTGTTTACAAAATAACTTGTATTTATTTTCCAAAAAAATGTTTTCAAAGAAAAAGTAATTGTCTAGTAAGCATTCGTTTTTCTAACATACAAGACAGTTACTCACTACCTTACAGCAGTCAGGAACACTTTTGTTACTATCTCTTCACAGCGTCTTTTACATAAATACCCTATCTTAACAAATTCAATCATTAAATTCATAACTGGCAACCCCCTCGGCCCCCTCCCCCACAGGTCCAAGGCCACCGAGTGACTAACCCCACACCAATTCCCCAACCCAGGAAGCATCATTCCTTTCCCCTAACCTCTCCCAAATTATGTTTTTGACGAGTACACGCACTACGGGGCCTGACAGCTGAGTAGACAGCGCTCTCAACTCGTAATTCTAGCGTCCGTGTTCGATCCTCCGGTGATGGCAGAAACGAAACTGGGCTGTTTCTTTCACCCTGTTGTTCCTGTAACCTAGCAGTAAATAGGTACCAGGGATTTAAACAGCTGTTATGGGCTGCTTCCTCTGTGTGTGTGTGTGTGTGTGTGTGTGTGTGTGTACTCACCTAGTTGTACTTGCGGGGGTTGAGCTCTGGCTCTTTGGTCCGGAGTGTGTGGAAAAATTTGTGTTAGTTACAAGTTAGTAATAGTTGATGGTGAATACTAACCCAAGCACGATCTCGTATAATACACTACACACGCCAACCCCCCCTCTCTCCCCCCAAATCACTCTACCTAAGTCATTAACAAATTAATACACATCAATTAATACACCAAAAATACTAACTATAAATAAAGGGTCCAAATTTGAGACAAACAGCGACTCCAGCGTGGTCTAGTCGGATGAGAACGTGTTCTCATCTGGATAGATTGCGATCGAGCCTGTCGGAACGGTTACGTAACTACAGGGCACTAATTTATGTGGTCCCCTCCTGTAGCTGCCTCTGTATCGAAAGGTTCTCTGGATAGCTGGAATTAGCCTGACTCCTAGTAAAGTAGGGAAGAGGTGAAATCCGTTGGGACCACGGACGGATACCTTGGATCCATTGACCTAGGGCAGGTCTAATCACCTGGGATTCGAACCCACGGTGGGAATAAGGGAAAAGAGTTGAAGGGAGGGACACAAATGGTTCCAGAAACCAAACTACACATAAACCCGGACACTCACACACACACACACACACACATACACACACACACACACACACACACACACTCACCAGGACACTCACAGGGACACTCACTCAGACACACATCCATAGACACAAACTGTAATAAGGAAGACCATCTGAGGGAACACAGATTGCCTCGTGGACCCACAGGTATACCCGAACACACACACTCACCCGGACACTCACAGGGACACTCACCCAGACACACATTCATAGACACATTCTCAGTCGACTTGAGAATGGTCAAGGACTTACCGAAACGTCGTCGTTCCTTCACCTTCTAGTGTGTGGTCTGGTCAACATACTTTAGCCGCGTTATTGTGACTCATCGCCTGCATCCATAGACACAAACTGTGATAAAGAAGACCATCTGAGGGGACACAGATGGCCTCGTGGACTCACAGGTATAACCGGACACACACTCACCCGAACACTCACACAGACACACATCTATACACAAAAACTGTGATAAGGGAGACCATCTGAGGGGACACAGATGGCCTCGTGGACCCACAGGTATAACCGGACAAACACTCCCCCAAACACTCACAGGGACACTCAAACAAACACACAGACAGACATCCATAGACACAAAAATAAATTTTTATACCGAAAATTTAAAAATTAATGATAAATAAGGCAACGAAACGAAAAAATAAATACAATTTAATCATAATATTTATATTACAACCCCCAAACTCATCCAGCTCCTTGGATTGCGGGCAGGAAGCATGGATGCTGTGAGCCATTCCTCTCTGGATCTCCACACTAAGGCGCTGAAAGAGAAAACTGACGGCTGTAGGGTCTCTAGTTGTTTCAATTAGCTTCGACCCCAGCTCCTTCAAAAAACTTGCAGCACTTTTACCCCAGGCACCAAGTGTCTCTGAGGCAATGGGGACAAAATTGTAGTAGTGATCAAGGTCTCCGTTTTTATGTGACTTGGCTGCTTCCCAGTGATTGGCAGCACCTCCTGCCTGAGCAGCACTGAAGTTAACATAGGTGTTGCCTAAAGTTGAAACGCAAGTGTAGTCCCACAATAACTGTCTACCATTCTTCCAGGGGTTCACCGTGATCCCATCTGGGCGACCAACAGGCTCATCAGAGTTGCGGGGCAATACGGAACGGGACTCTCTCTCTGCTGGACAACCTTCCGTGATAAGGCTTCTCTTTATAATGTCGTTAACATCGCAGTGTCTTGCATGCCATCCTCCTGTCCTTTGGCAGAGAAGGCCATGTCGTCCGTACCTGTCGGCCACTGCCTCGCCACCAAAACCCCTGTATTCGGTGTGGATTCGGGCAGTGAGGCGGAGAGCCACAGCCATTCAGAGGGCCTGTGGTGAGACGAGTGCTAGTAGCTGATATTGGGGGTTGCTAATAGCAAGTCCTCTGCATGGGGAGCTGCTACAGCTCTAAGTCGGGCAGTATCATGTGGTGTTGTCGCAGCTTACAGTAATGTTGGAGCTACTTTGTCGGCAATGGGGCGATCCCAACTAGATTGCTTATGGGCTTATATATATATATATATATATATATATATATATATATATATATATATATATATATATATATATATATATATATTATATATATATATATATATATATATATATATATATATATATATATATATATATATATATATATATATATATATATATATATATATATATATATATATATATATATATATATATATATATATGCTGGAGGCTGTAGCTATCCACAGATTTTTTTGAATATATTTATTATTATATTATTAAGGCTTATTTTTACCAAATTAGAGGGGAAATGGTCTGAGGTAGGGAACGGACATAGGATGGTAGGTGTAGACATTAGTTAAAGTATTTTGGAATAATTATTATTTATTCTCACCCCTCCCCCCCTCTCTCCCTGTTGATTCAATTAAGGTTAATTGTGAATTATTACTGGAGATGGTTGAAGACTTTTTCGTAATCAGAAAAAATGATTTCCTTAAATTAAACACATAAAGTAGTTTAATTTTGGTCCTATTGATCCTAATTTTTGTAAGAGGGAAGAGGTACAAAGCCGGTGGGGGGGGGGGCGGGAGATTTAGAGGTGGTATAAAGAGGGAGAACAGGAGAAGAGGTGTAGGTGAGGTGAAAGAGGGATGAAGAGGGAGTGAAGGAGGTACTGGGGGAGGTAAGAGGACGATGAGAAGGACTGGTGCTGGGAGGGAGGACTACGGGAAGGGTAAGAAGGGAAGGACTAGCAGCGGGAGGGAGGGAGGGAAGGAAGACAGTAAGGAGGGCGAGAGTGAGAAACGGCGGAAGGAGTGAGAACGAAGGTAAAGAACTGCCCCGAGAGTTAAGACGATGGGAAAGGCGGGATGGAATAGGGGCGGGTATGGGAAGGGCAGAAGGAGGGAGGATGAGCAGGGTTACGGGAGGGTGGAAAAAAGAAGGAGCCGGTACGGGAGGAGGGAGTTTGGGAAAACGATAGGAGACGGAGTGGGGAGTATGTAGATAGATTAATGGTTAGATAGATGAGTAGATGGATAGATGGAAAGAGAAGTAGATGAATAAATAGATTGATAGATAAGTAGAATGATAAATGGATAGATTAATGGAAAATGAGTTAGTAGGATCGTCGGATACAAATAGATAGAGATATAGATATAAATAGTAATAGATAGATATATGGATGGATACGTTGATTGATAAATATATACATTGACGGATAGACGGATCCATAGATGAGTTGATGGATGAAAAGACAGATGAGTAGATGGATGGATAAACAGTCGAGTAGATGGACGGATACATAGTAAGATAGATGTATATAATGAAAAATTGTTGGTTTATGGGAAGATAGATTGATGGATTGACAATTATAAATAGATAAATAAAGGGCTACATTGATGGATACATTTGTGCTAGGTGAACAGGTGAATCAGGTTAAAGAATATCTGCCGATTTCCTCTTGCGTCAACCGGGATTCGAACGAGGACCTTAAGAATTACAACCAATAAACTCTCTCCATTTAGACAGTTGGCTACTAGTTCGCGTGTGTGTGTGTGTGTACTCACCTATTTGTGCATGCGGGGGTTGAGCTATGGTTCTTTGGTCCCACCTCTCAACTGTCAATCAACTGGTGTACAGATTCCTGAGCCTACTGGGCTCAATCATATCTACATTTGAAACTGTGTATGGAGTCAGCCTCCACCACATCACTGCTTAATGCATTCCATCCGTTAACTACTCTGACACTGAAAAAGTTACTTCTAACGTCTCTGTGGCTCATGTGGGTACTCAGTTTCCACCTGTGTCCCCTTGTTTGCGTCCCACCAGTGTTGAATAGTTTATCCTTGTTTACCCGGTCGATTCCTCTGAGGGTTGTGTAGGTTGTGATCATGTCTCCCCTTACTCTTCTGTCTTCCAGTGCCGTAAGGTGCATTTCCCGCAGCCTTTCCTCGTAACTCATGCCTCTTAGTTCTGGGACTAGTCTAGTGGCATACCTTTGGACTTTTTCCTGCTTCATCTTCTGCTTGACAAGATACGGACTCCATGCTGGGGCCGCATACTCCAGGATTGGTCTTACATATGTGGTGTACAAGATTCTGAATGATTCCTTACACAGATTCCTGAAGGCTGTTCTGATGTTAGGCAGTCTCGCATATGCCGCAGACGTTATTCTTTTTATGTATGCTTCAGGAGACAGGTTTGGTGTGATATCAACTCCTAGATCTTTCTCTCAGTCCGTTTCATTAAGTTCTTCATCTCCTATTCTGTATCCTGTGTCTGGCCTCCTGTTTCCACTGTGTGTGTGTGTGTGTATGCGTGTGTGTTAGTGAGAAATAAATGTAGTTGATATAAAAGAGGAAAAATACATTTGTTAGAAAGGCGGGGTCCAAGAGCTAATAACTCGATTTTGCAGACACAAATAATAAATACAAGGAATAAATACACACACACACACACACATTAGTTGATAAAGGACTGTTTTGTGTGTATACCTATGTATACTATTGTCAGGAGCGACAGACAAGTGCACCTATGTGTGTTTATGTGTACCTGCAATTGGACTGACATGTATACGGTAATTATCTGTGTGTTAATTGTAAAAGGAACATATTAGTGAATGTTTTTTTTATGTAAATTGAATGACATATATACATGTACGCGTGTTTAGTGTTACTGTAATTTATAATGTTAGCGTGTGTACGTTTGAATGACATAGTGTCCCATCATTGTCACATTTTTTGTTACATGTTTACTATTGTCAGGAGCGACAGACAAGTGCAGCTATGTGTGTCTATGTGTACCTGCAATTGGACTGACACGTGTATGGTAATTATCTATCTGTCCATTGTTAAAGGAACATATTAGTGAATGTTTATTTATGTAAATTGATTGACATATGTACGTGTACGCGTGTTTAGTGGTACTGTAATTTACATACTTAACAGGTTTATGTTTGAATTAAATAGTATCCCATCATCGTCTCATTTTTTGTTACTATTTTGCTGTTCATTCTCAATCTCTCTGACTCCCGAGGACCATTTGTGCTCATGTGTGTTTATTAAAGGAAAATAATCATATTTTGTTTACAAAATAACTTGTATTTATTTTCCAAAAAAATGTTTTCAAAGAAAAAGTAATTGTCTAGTAAGCATTCATTTTTCTAACATACAAGACAGTTACTCACTACCTTACAGCAGTCAGGAACACTTTTGTTACTATCTCTTCACAGCGTCTTTTACATAAATACCCTATCTTAACAAATTCAATCATTAAATTCATAACTGGCAACCCCCTCGGCCCCCTCCCCCACAGGTCCAAGGCCACCGAGTGACTAACCCCACACCAATTCCCCAACCCAGGAAGCATCATTCCTTTCCCCTAACCTCTCCCAAATTATGTTTTTGACGAGTACACGCACTACGGGGCCTGACAGCTGAGTAGACAGCGCTCTCAACTCGTAATCCTAGCGTCCGTGTTCGATCCTCCGGTGATGGCAGAAACGAAACTGGGCAGTTTCTTTCACCCTGTTGTTCCTGTAACCTAGCAGTAAATAGGTACCAGGGATTTAAACAGCTGTTATGGGCTGCTTCCTGTGTGTGTGTGTGTGTGTGTGTGTGTGTGTGTGTACTCACCTAGTTGTACTTGCGGGGGTTGAGCTCTGGCTCTTTGGTCCGGAGTGTGTGGTAAAATTTGTGTTAGTGTAACGGGGGGTGGGGGAAATAGCTCTATCTTGTCCATTATTCCACCCCCCAGTTAACTAACGAGGCCGGGGGAAACAGCTCTCTCTAGTCCGTTATCCCGTCCTCAGTTAGCCAACTATTCTAGAGCACCCTCCAGAGTTCCTAAGGCAACCTCTCTAGTTCAACACCTTGTAACCTAGGTATTCGACTACCTAGGTGCTAAGACTACAAGGCGCCGTCACTTGATCAGTTACCCGAAACTCCAGAGAGAACTCTAGAATACAGAATCATTGCCACAAACGTATAAGAGAAAACGAGAGGAAAGAAATGAATAGTGAAGTAATTAGTGAGGGTTTGGGGTGAGAGGTAGGGAGGTGGGAGGAGCGAGGAGGGTCATTAGTTGAAAGTGAAAGTTCAGAGAGGGGTGGAGGGAGAGGAGTAGATAGGTAGAAGGAGAAGAGTAGATAGTAGAAGTAGAAGAGTAGATAGTAGAAGACGAAATGCTGCCACCATCCATTCATGATCATTACATACAAGACAAGGAATGGAACTTGTCTGTATCCCAATATTCTCAAAAGATGTTATCAAGAGATCATTATTAGTATGGTCCCATCTTTATCATGTACTCATTCTAAACCATGAAACCAGTAACCACAGAGGCTTTCTCACCTCAACTCAATTCTCTAGGGAACACAGTGAAAGACCATTTAAATAATAAATTCAACAATTATATTTTTCATGATAAGTATCATAACTTAAGCAATCCAATTAAAAATGTTAACGATTAATATTCAAAGTGAGTCATCATCCAAGAATCTGAGACCACTACAACTTGACTGCCCCTGATCGTCACACCACACTTGTAAAACACGACAAGTCACCTTAATGTTCACTCACCGAGGACTGAGTCTAAGTTGAATAGAGAGGGGGGGGGGGTCTGCAATTTTCAGGCAGCGTCACCCCCCGTCTGGTGACGGCCTATCTCGACGGCTGGCCTCTGCTCTGCTCCGCTGGCCGGTCTCCTATTGCTTCATGCTCGATAGCTCTCCGAGTTTATATTGGGGAACCTAGTAGCTAACTCCGCCCACAAGTAGATAGCCTCCGGCACTACCAAGCCACTCCTTAAACGTCGGCATGTTTGAAGGCTACCCGGCTCCAATTATACGCTTAGCGGAAGCAAGGTGAAATTCTCATGATCTGACCTCAGGTCACTTGGGGTCGTTAACGGTTAGAGGTGTGAGATCTCAGGCAGACAACTGGCGCCTCTCCGATCCTTGTCTGTGACTCATGTACTCTATGTATGTATTAACCTAAACCAAACACTTTTACAGTGTTACATCTCCCCTTCTCCCCGAAAATAAAGTTTTTGCAACACTGCTAAAGCAAGCTAGCTGTGTGCGACAACTTTATTAACGAAAAGAATACATCCTAGCTAAACAAATATACATCATCCTACTCTAAAAAATGAAATATGTAGACAGACGTCCATTGTCTCTGGCTGGGCGACGTCACTGCTTGGTCTTGTAGATAATCCTGTACCACATTTCTTCAACACAACTGCCTCCGTCGCTTCTCCGTCGTTAACGCACAACAACCCTTGGTCAACCCGAAAGCCGTTACTACTTGAACTGCGCACAGGACCGTGGAATTCGGTTGTCCCAGCTGATCTGTAATTGGCCCTACGTCAGTCACCATGAGAGACGTATATTGGGGTTCTTCACAGCTATAGGGACTACAAGTTTCGAGACCTTCATATAGTTGCCAACAGTAGAAATCCCATCCTACTCTTCTTCCTCCCTGTTGCTCCAGCACGCCTCCTTCAGAGAGCTACTTCTGACAGCCACATCAAGTCCGCACGACGCAGGAAGAATCATTCAACAGAGCAACATGCTTGCAGGAGGGGCGACCAGTTAAGGCAAACGATCCTGTCTTGCAATTACGCTCCATGCAATGATGCTGACACCAGCAAGGAACACTAGGCATCGTGTCTCACTCAGCTTGTCTTATTTTCTTCTTTCTTCTTTCTTCTCTCTTCCTTCTTCTCTCTTCTTTCTTCTCTCTTCTTTCTTCTTTCTTCTTTCTTCTTTCTTCTCTCTTCCTCCTCCCATGGGTCTTAGACAAGCGACCTGGGGTCCATTGGGGGTCTGTCCGTCCTGGGGTCCATCCTGGGTAGACCGATGTTGGTGGGACAGACTGGAGTCGTTGTTGCTCCTCTTCATCTTTACTGGGTCGTCTGGGGTCGTCTGCAGAACGACCTGGGGTCCACTGGGGGTCCGTAAGTCTTGGGGTCCAATGGGTAGACCAATGTTGACCGACCGAGAGGGCTGCATCTTGGGGTCCCCTGGGGTGGTGATGGTGGTGGAGCCATGACCTCCAGGTAGTGGGCTGGTCGTGGTGGTGGTGATAAACGCCCCTGAGTGTGGTACACAGCAGCCGTCTCCCTCTTCTGTATATGCGTCGCGCCTCTCCTCTGGCTCCCACCTGTGAATTGAACATAAAGGCGACAATACCCGTGTTCCATGCTGTTGTGTGACCCTGTAGTTTGTATAGGGTTTACACAGTCCAGTTATACCGCTCTCCTCCTGGCAACAACTACACTTAAATTTTTTAAAATAATCCAATTAACACTGAATGATACTGACTTGGTGGAACATAAGACAGTAACAGAGGAAAGTTAGAGAAGAGAGAATAAGGTCATCACTACTTTTAACTTGTCACAAAAAAAAAATCAAAACTAATAGACAAAACACTAGCCTAAACTTAACTGTACCGTTCCTAATCTTAAGTACATAAACCGCCGTTACTCCCACCCTTAACCTACAGCCACCTACGTGACCCAGAGTGTTTCCCTAGCATCTCCGCCGGTAAACAACTCCAAACTGTTGCCACCCCTGTGACCAGACTTCAAACGCCAGGCGTCCCTAGACGTGAGTCAACTGACACACTAGTCCACACTAGCATGCTGTACAATACCAGTACACCTCGGGTTATTGCGTTCAAATGGAGTAAAACAGTCGATCGCAATAATCTGAGCAGAACCACTAAAGAACTACACCTGCCACTCCCCACTGACCTGGAGACCAGCGGTGGCTGGGTGTCCCCGTGGGACATGCGAGGTCACCTGTCACACTCAGCTGACCTGCACTACCAACACCGCTAAGTTCCCAAATCGCCAAATCTTATTACTAACATAAATCACTACACACGCAAGTTCTGGTGAACATTCCCTGAACACCACAAAACTCACAAAATCACTAAACACAACACCAGAGAATCACTATCTCCTAACCTGAAAAAACTCGCTAACTCGCGAAAGTAAAACACCTGTCAAGATCTCCCTGATAGCGCCTGAGCGGCAAAAAGACACGTGGGACTGAACAATGTTCAAAAGAACACCAATACCTTAAACATTGTTCAACACCGCTGCCATCATTGTAACGGGGGGTGGGGGAAATAGCTCTATCTTGTCCATTATTCCACCCCCCAGTTAACTAACGAGGCCGGGGGAAACAGCTCTCTCTAGTCCGTTATCCCGTCCCCAGTTAGCTAACTATTCTAGAGCACCTCCAGAGTTCCTAAGGCAACCTCTCTCGTTCAACACCTTGTAACCTAGGTATTTAACTACCTAGGTGCTAAGACTACAAGGAGCCGTAACTGGACCAGCTACCCGAAAACTCTAGAGAGAACTCTAGAATACAGAATCATTGCCACAAACGTATAAGATAAAACGAAAGGAAAGAAATGAATAGTGAAGTAATTAGTGAGGGTTTGGGGTGAGAGGCAGAGAGGTGGGAGGAGCGAGGAGGGTCATTAGTTGAAAGTGAGAGTTTAGAGAGGGGTGGAGGGAGAGACGTAGATAAGTAGAAGTAGAAGAGTAGATAGAAGTAGTAGAAGAGTAGATAGTAGAAGACGAAATGCTGCCACCATCCATTCATGATCATTACATACAAGACAAGGAATGGAACTTGCCTGTATCACAAAATTCTCAAAGGATGTTATCATGAGTTCCTTATTAGTATGTTCCCTCTGTACCATGTATCAACTCCAAACATGTACTCATTTATATCATGAACCCAGTAACCACTGAGGCTTTCTCAAATCCTCAACTCAAAGCTCTAGGGCACAAAGTTAAACACAATTTAAATAATAAATTCATAATTATATTTCACATGAAGTATCATAATATAAGCAATCCAATTAAAATGTTAAAGAGAGTCATCATCCAAGAATTCGAGAACCCTACAACTTGACTGCCCCTGATCATCACACAACATATGTAAACACGACCAAGTCACCTAAATGTTCACTCACCGAGGACTGAGTCTAAGTTGAATAGAGAGGGGGGGGGGGTCTGCAATTTTCAGGCAGCGTCACCCCCCGTCAAATGACGGCCAATCTCGACGGCTGGCCTCTGCTCTGCTCCGCTGGCCGGTCTCCTATTGCTTCATGCTCGATAGCTCTCCGAGTTTATATTGGGGAACCTAGTAGCTAACTCCGCCCATAAGTAGATAGCCTCCGGCACTCTACCAAGCCACTCCTTAAACGTCGGCATGTTTGAAGGCTACCCAGCTCCAATTAAGAGCTTAGCGGAAGCAAGGTGAAATTCTCA
>NW_027189988.1:30000-64406 GCF_040958095.1 Procambarus clarkii
ATATATATATATATATATATATATATATATATATATATATATATATATATAATATATATATATATATATATATATATATATATATATATATATATATATATATATATATATATATATATATATATATATATATATGCTGGAGGCTGTAGCTATCCACAGATTTTTTTGAATATATTTATTATTATATTATTAAGGCTTATTTTTACCAAATTAGAGGGGAAATGGTCTGAGGTAGGGAACGGACATAGGATGGTAGGTGTAGACATTAGTTAAAGTATTTGGGAATAATTATTATTTATTCTCACCCCTCCCCCCCTCTCTCCCTGTTGATTCAATTAAGGTTAATTGTGAATTATTACTGGAGATGGTTGAAGACTTTTTCGTAATCAGAAAAAATGATTTCCTTAAATTAAACACATAAAGTAGTTTAATTTTGGTCCTATTGATCCTAATTTTTGTAAGAGGGAAGAGGTACAAAGCCGGTGGGGGGGGGGTGGGGGCGGGAGATTTAGAGGTGGTATAAAGAGGGAGAACAGGAGAAGAGGTGTAGGTGAGGTGAAAGAGGGATGAAGAGGGAGTGAAGGAGGTACTGGGGGAGGTAAGAGGACGATGAGAAGGACTGGTGCTGGGAGGGAGGACTACGGGAAGGGTAAGAAGGGAAGGACTAGCAGCGGGAGGGAGGGAGGGAAGGAAGACAGCAAGGAGGGCGAGAGTGAGAAACGGCGGAAGGAGTGAGAACGAAGGTAAAGAACTGCCCCGAGAGTTAAGACGATGGGAAGGGCGGGATGGAATAGGGGCGGGTATGGGAAGGGCAGAAGGAGGGAGGATGAGCAGGGTTACGGGAGGGTGGAAAAAAGAAGGAGCCGGTACGGGAGGAGGGAGTTTGGGAAAACGATAGGAGACGGAGTGGGGAGTATGTAGATAGATTAATGGTTAGATAGATGAGTAGATGGATAGATGGAAAGAGAAGTAGATGAATAAATAGATTGATAGATAAGTAGAATGATAAATGGATAGATTAATGGAAAATGAGTTAGTAGGATCGTCGGATACAAATAGATAGAGATATAGATATAAATAGTAATAGATAGATATATGGATGGATACGTTGATTGATAAATATATACATTGACGGATAGACGGATCCATAGATGAGTTGATGGATGAAAAGACAGATGAGTAGATGGATGGATAAACAGTCGAGTAGATGGACGGATACATAGTAAGATAGATGTATATAATGAAAAATTGTTGGTTTATGGGAAGATAGATTGATGGATTGACAATTATAAATAGATAAATAAAGGGCTACATTGATGGATACATTTGTGCTAGGTGAACAGGTGAATCAGGTTAAAGAATATCTGCCGATTTCCTCTTGCGTCAACCGGGATTCGAACGAGGACCTTAAGAATTACAACCAATAAACTCTCTCCATTTAGACAGTTGGCTACTAGTTCGCGTGTGTGTGTGTGTGTACTCACCTATTTGTGCATGCGGGGGTTGAGCTATGGTTCTTTGGTCCCACCTCTCAACTGTCAATCAACTGGTGTACAGATTCCTGAGCCTACTGGGCTCAATCATATCTACATTTGAAACTGTGTATGGAGTCAGCCTCCACCACATCACTGCTTAATGCATTCCATCCGTTAACTACTCTGACACTGAAAAAGTTACTTCTAACGTCTCTGTGGCTCATGTGGGTACTCAGTTTCCACCTGTGTCCCCTTGTTTGCGTCCCACCAGTGTTGAATAGTTTATCCTTGTTTACCCGGTCGATTCCTCTGAGGGTTGTGTAGGTTGTGATCATGTCTCCCCTTACTCTTCTGTCTTCCAGTGCCGTAAGGTGCATTTCCCGCAGCCTTTCCTCGTAACTCATGCCTCTTAGTTCTGGGACTAGTCTAGTGGCATACCTTTGGACTTTTTCCTGCTTCATCTTCTGCTTGACAAGATACGGACTCCATGCTGGGGCCGCATACTCCAGGATTGGTCTTACATATGTGGTGTACAAGATTCTGAATGATTCCTTACACAGATTCCTGAAGGCTGTTCTGATGTTAGGCAGTCTCGCATATGCCGCAGACGTTATTCTTTTTATGTATGCTTCAGGAGACAGGTTTGGTGTGATATCAACTCCTAGATCTTTCTCTCAGTCCGTTTCATTAAGTTCTTCATCTCCTATTCTGTATCCTGTGTCTGGCCTCCTGTTTCCACTGTGTGTGTGTGTGTGTATGCGTGTGTGTTAGTGAGAAATAAATGTAGTTGATATAAAAGAGGAAAAATACATTTGTTAGAAAGGCGGGGTCCAAGAGCTAATAACTCGATTTTGCAGACACAAATAATAAATACAAGGAATAAATACACGCACACACACACATTAGTTGATAAAGGACTGTTTTGTGTGTATACCTATGTATACTATTGTCAGGAGCGACAGACAAGTGCACCTATGTGTGTTTATGTGTACCTGCAATTGGACTGACATGTGTACGGTA
Source organism: Procambarus clarkii (assembly GCF_040958095.1). Lineage (NCBI taxonomy): Eukaryota > Metazoa > Arthropoda > Malacostraca > Decapoda > Cambaridae > Procambarus > Procambarus clarkii. Next base: position 32,496 of record NW_027189988.1, read on the forward strand.
ATTATCTGTGTGTTAATTGTAAAAGGAACATATTAGTGAATGTTTTTTTTATGTAAATTGAATGACATATATACATGTACGCGTGTTTAGTGTTACTGTAATTTATAATGTTAGCGTGTGTACGTTTGAATGACATAGTGTCCCATCATTGTCACATTTTTTGTTACATGTTTACTATTGTCAGGAGCGACAGACAAGTGCAGCTATGTGTGTCTATGTGTACCTGCAATTGGACTGACACGTGTATGGTAATTATCTATCTGTCCATTGTTAAAGGAACATATTAGTGAATGTTTATTTATGTAAATTGATTGACATATGTACGTGTACGCGTGTTTAGTGGTACTGTAATTTACATACTTAACAGGTTTATGTTTGAATTAAATAGTATCCCATCATCGTCTCATTTTTTGTTACTATTTTGCTGTTCATTCTCAATCTCTCTGACTCCCGAGGACCATTTGTGCTCATGTGTGTTTATTAAAGGAAAATAATCATATTTTGTTTACAAAATAACTTGTATTTATTTTCCAAAAAAATGTTTTCAAAGAAAAAGTAATTGTCTAGTAAGCATTCGTTTTTCTAACATACAAGACAGTTACTCACTACCTTACAGCAGTCAGGAACACTTTTGTTACTATCTCTTCACAGCGTCTTTTACATAAATACCCTATCTTAACAAATTCAATCATTAAATTCATAACTGGCAACCCCCTCGGCCCCCTCCCCCACAGGTCCAAGGCCACCGAGTGACTAACCCCACACCAATTCCCCAACCCAGGAAGCATCATTCCTTTCCCCTAACCTCTCCCAAATTATGTTTTTGACGAGTACACGCACTACGGGGCCTGACAGCTGAGTAGACAGCGCTCTCAACTCGTAATCCTAGCGTCCGTGTTCGATCCTCCGGTGATGGCAGAAACGAAACTGGGCAGTTTCTTTCACCCTGTTGTTCCTGTAACCTAGCAGTAAATAGGTACCAGGGATTTAAACAGCTGTTATGGGCTGCTTCCTCTGTGTGTGTGTGTGTGTGTGTGTGTGTGTACTCACCTAGTTGTACTTGCGGGGGTTGAGCTCTGGCTCTTTGGTCCGGAGTGTGTGGAAAAATTTGTGTTAGTTACAAGTTAGTAATAGTTGATGGTGAATACTAACCCAAGCACGATCTCGTATAATACACTACACACGCCAACCCCCCCTCTCTCCCCCCAAATCACTCTACCTAAGTCATTAACAAATTAATACACATCAATTAATACACCAAAAATACTAACTATAAATAAAGGGTCCAAATTTGAGACAAACAGCGACTCCAGCGTGGTCTAGTCGGATGAGAACGTGTTCTCATCTGGATAGATTGCGATCGAGCCTGTCGGAACGGTTACGTAACTACAGGGCACTAATTTATGTGGTCCCCTCCTGTAGCTGCCTCTGTATCGAAAGGTTCTCTGGATAGCTGGAATTAGCCTGACTCCTAGTAAAGTAGGGAAGAGGTGAAATCCGTTGGGACCACGGACGGATACCTTGGATCCATTGACCTAGGGCAGGTCTAATCACCTGGGATTCGAACCCACGGTGGGAATAAGGGAAAAGAGTTGAAGGGAGGGACACAAATGGTTCCAGAAACCAAACTACACATAAACCCGGACACTCACACACACACACACACACACATACACACACACACACACACACACACACACTCACCAGGACACTCACAGGGACACTCACTCAGACACACATCCATAGACACAAAGTGTAATAAGGAAGACCATCTGAGGGAACACAGATTGCCTCGTGGACCCACAGGTATACCCGAACACACACACTCACCCGGACACTCACAGGGACACTCACCCAGACACACATTCATAGACACATTCTCAGTCGACTTGAGAATGGTCAAGGACTTACCGAAACGTCGTCGTTCCTTCACCTTCTAGTGTGTGGTCTGGTCAACATACTTTAGCCGCGTTATTGTGACTCATCGCCTGCATCCATAGACACAAACTGTGATAAAGAAGACCATCTGAGGGGACACAGATGGCCTCGTGGACTCACAGGTATAACCGGACACACACTCACCCGAACACTCACACAGACACACATCTGTACACAAAAACTGTGATAAGGGAGACCATCTGAGGGGACACAGATGGCCTCGTGGACCCACAGGTATAACCGGACAAACACTCCCCCAAACACTCACAGGGACACTCAAACAAACACACAGACAGACATCCATAGACACAAAAATAAATTTTTATACCGAAAATTTAAAAATTAATGATAAATAAGGCAACGAAACGAAAAAATAAATACAATTTAATCATAATATTTATATTACAACCCCCAAACTCATCCAGCTCCTTGGATTGCGGGCAGGAAGCATGGATGCTGTGAGCCATTCCTCTCTGGATCTCCACACTAAGGCGCTGAAAGAGAAAACTGACGGCTGTAGGGTCTCTAGTTGTTTCAATTAGCTTCGACCCCAGCTCCTTCAAAAAACTTGCAGCACTTTTACCCCAGGCACCAAGTGTCTCTGAGGCAATGGGGACAAAATTGTAGTAGTGATCAAGGTCTCCGTTTTTATGTGACTTGGCTGCTTCCCAGTGATTGGCAGCACCTCCTGCCTGAGCAGCACTGAAGTTAACATAGGTGTTGCCTAAAGTTGAAACGCAAGTGTAGTCCCACAATAACTGTCTACCATTCTTCCAGGGGTTCACCGTGATCCCATCTGGGCGATCAACAGGCTCATCAGAGTTGCGGGGCAATACGGAACGGGACTCTCTCTCTGCTGGACAACCTTCCGTGATAAGGCTTCTCTTTATAATGTCGTTAACATCGCAGTGTCTTGCAAGCCATCCTCCTGTCCTTTGGCAGAGAAGGCCATGTCGACCGAACCTGTCGGCCACTGCCTCGCCACCAAAACCCCTGTATTCGGTGTGGATTCGGGCAGTGAGGCGGAGAGCCACAGCCATTCAGAGGGCCTGTGGTGAGACGAGTGCTAGTAGCAGATATTGGGGGTTGCTAATAGCAAGTCCTCTGCATGGGGAGCTGCTACAGCTCTAAGTCGGGCAGTATCATGTGGTGTTGTCGCAGCTTACAGTAATGTTGGAGCTACTTTGTCGGCAATGGGGCGATCCCAACTGGATTGCTTATGGGCTTATATATATATATATATATATATATATATATATATATATATATATATATATATATATATATATATATATATATATATATGTTTAATTTAAGGAAATCATTTTTTCTGATTACGAAAAAGTCTTCAACCATCTCCAGTAATAATTCACAATTAACCTTAATTGAATCAACAGGGAGAGAGGGGGGGGAGGGGAGAGAGGGGGGGAATTATATATATATATATATATATATATATATATATATATATATATATATATATATATATATATATATATATATATATATATATATATATATATATATATATTATATATATATATATATATATATATATATATATATATATATATATATATATATATATATATATATATATATATATATATATATATATATATATATATATATATATATATATATATGCTGGAGGCTGTAGCTATCCACAGATTTTTTTGAATATATTTATTATTATATTATTAAGGCTTATTTTTACCAAATTAGAGGGGAAATGGTCTGAGGTAGGGAACGGACATAGGATGGTAGGTGTAGACATTAGTTAAAGTATTTTGGAATAATTATTATTTATTCTCACCCCTCCCCCCCTCTCTCCCTGTTGATTCAATTAAGGTTAATTGTGAATTATTACTGGAGATGGTTGAAGACTTTTTCGTAATCAGAAAAAATGATTTCCTTAAATTAAACACATAAAGTAGTTTAATTTTGGTCCTATTGATCCTAATTTTTGTAAGAGGGAAGAGGTACAAAGCCGGTGGGGGGGGCGGGAGATTTAGAGGTGGTATAAAGAGGGAGAACAGGAGAAGAGGTGTAGGTGAGGTGAAAGAGGGATGAAGGGGGAGTGAAGGAGGTACTGGGGGAGGTAAGAGGACGATGAGAAGGACTGGTGCTGGGAGGGAGGACTACGGGAAGGGTAAGAAGGGAAGGACTAGCAGCGGGAGGGAGGGAGGGAAGGAAGACAGTAAGGAGGGCGAGAGTGAGAAACGGCGGAAGGAGTGAGAACGAAGGTAAAGAACTGCCCCGAGAGTTAAGACGATGGGAAGGGCGGGATGGAATAGGGGCGGGTATGGGAAGGGCAGAAGGAGGGAGGATGAGCAGGGTTACGGGAGGGTGGAAAAAAGAAGGAGCCGGTACGGGAGGAGGGAGTTTGGGAAAACGATAGGAGACGGAGTGGGGAGTATGTAGATAGATTAATGGTTAGATAGATGAGTAGATGGATAGATGGAAAGAGAAGTAGATGAATAAATAGATTGATAGATAAGTAGAATGATAAATGGATAGATTAATGGAAAATGAGTTAGTAGGATCGTCGGATACAAATAGATAGAGATATAGATATAAATAGTAATAGATAGATATATGGATGGATACGTTGATTGATAAATATATACACTGACGGATAGACGGATCCATAGATGAGTTGATGGATGAAAAGACAGATGAGTAGATGGATGGATAAACAGTCGAGTAGATGGACGGATACATAGTAAGATAGATGTATATAATGAAAAATTGTTGGTTTATGGGAAGATAGATTGATGGATTGACAATTATAAATAGATAAATAAAGGGCTACATTGATGGATACATTTGTGCTAGGTGAACAGGTGAATCAGGTTAAAGAATATCTGCCGATTTCCTCTTGCGTCAACCGGGATTCGAACGAGGACCTTAAGAATTACAACCAATAAACTCTCTCCATTTAGACAGTTGGCTACTAGTTCGCGTGTGTGTGTGTGTGTACTCACCTATTTGTGCATGCGGGGGTTGAGCTATGGTTCTTTGGTCCCACCTCTCAACTGTCAATCAACTGGTGTACAGATTCCTGAGCCTACTGGGCTCAATCATATCTACATTTGAAACTGTGTATGGAGTCAGCCTCCACCACATCACTGCTTAATGCATTCCATCCGTTAACTACTCTGACACTGAAAAAGTTACTTCTAACGTCTCTGTGGCTCATGTGGGTACTCAGTTTCCACCTGTGTCCCCTTGTTTGCGTCCCACCAGTGTTGAATAGTTTATCCTTGTTTACCCGGTCGATTCCTCTGAGGGTTGTGTAGGTTGTGATCATGTCTCCCCTTACTCTTCTGTCTTCCAGTGCCGTAAGGTGCATTTCCCGCAGCCTTTCCTCGTAACTCATGCCTCTTAGTTCTGGGACTAGTCTAGTGGCATACCTTTGGACTTTTTCCTGCTTCATCTTCTGCTTGACAAGATACGGACTCCATGCTGGGGCCGCATACTCCAGGATTGGTCTTACATATGTGGTGTACAAGATTCTGAATGATTCCTTACACAGATTCCTGAAGGCTGTTCTGATGTTAGGCAGTCTCGCATATGCCGCAGACGTTATTCTTTTTATGTATGCTTCAGGAGACAGGTTTGGTGTGATATCAACTCCTAGATCTTTCTCTCAGTCCGGTTCATTAAGTTCTTCATCTCCTATTCTGTATCCTGTGTCTGGCCTCCTGTTTCCACTGTGTGTGTGTGTGTGTATGCGTGTGTGTTAGTGAGAAATAAATGTAGTTGATATAAAAGAGGAAAAATACATTTGTTAGAAAGGCGGGGTCCAAGAGCTAATAACTCGATTTTGCAGACACAAATAATAAATACAAGGAATAAATACACACACACACACAAATTAGTTGATAAAGGACTGTTTTGTGTGTATACCTATGTATACTATTGTCAGGAGCGACAGACAAGTGCACCTATGTGTGTTTATGTGTACCTGCAATTGGACTGACATGTGTACGGTAATTATCTGTGTGTTAATTGTAAAAGGAACATATTAGTGAATGTTTTTTTTATGTAAATTGAATGACATATATACATGTACACGTGTTTAGTGTTACTGTAATTTATAATGTTAGCGTGTGTACGTTTGAATGACATAGTGTCCCATCATTGTCACATTTTTTGTTACATGTTTACTATTGTCAGGAGCGACAGACAAGTGCAGCTATGTGTGTCTATGTGTACCTGCAATTGGACTGACACGTGTATGGTAATTATCTATCTGTCCATTGTTAAAGGAACATATTAGTGAATGTTTATTTATGTAAATTGATTGACATATGTACGTGTACGCGTGTTTAGTGGTACTGTAATTTACATACTTAACAGGTTTATGTTTGAATTAAATAGTATCCCATCATCGTCTCATTTTTTGTTACTATTTTGCTGTTCATTCTCAATCTCTCTGACTCCCGAGGACCATTTGTGCTCATGTGTGTTTATTAAAGGAAAATAATCATATTTTGTTTACAAAATAACTTGTATTTATTGTCCAAAAAAATGTTTTCAAAGAAAAAGTAATTGTCTAGTAAGCATTCATTTTTCTAACATACAAGACAGTTACTCACTACCTTACAGCAGTCAGGAACACTTTTGTTACTATCTCTTCACAGCGTCTTTTACATAAATACCTTATCTTAACAAATTCAATCATTAAATTCATAACTGGCAACCCCCTCGGCCCCCTCCCCCACAGGTCCAAGGCCACCGAGTGACTAACCCCACACCAATTCCCCAACCCAGGAAGCATCATTCCTTTCCCCTAACCTCTCCCAAATTATGTTTTTGACGAGTACACGCACTACGGGGCCTGACAGCTGAGTAGACAGCGCTCTCAACTCGTAATCCTAGCGTCCGTGTTCGATCCTCCGGTGATGGCAGAAACGAAACTGGGCAGTTTCTTTCACCCTGTTGTTCCTGTAACCTAGCAGTAAATAGGTACCAGGGATTTAAACAGCTGTTATGGGCTGCTTCCTCTGTGTGTGTGTGTGTGTGTGTGTGTGTGTACTCACCTAGTTGTACTTGCGGGGGTTGAGCTCTGGCTCTTTGGTCCGGAGTGTGTGGAAAAATTTGTGTTAGTTACAAGTTAGTAATAGTTGATGGTGAATACTAACCCAAGCACGATCTCGTATAATACACTACACACGCCAACCCCCCCTCTCTCCCCCCAAATCACTCTACCTAAGTCATTAACAAATTAATACACATCAATTAATACACCAAAAATACTAACTATAAATAAAGGGTCCAAATTTGAGACAAACAGCGACTCCAGCGTGGTCTAGTCGGATGAGAACGTGTTCTCATCTGGATAGATTGCGATCGAGCCTGTCGGAACGGTTACGTAACTACAGGGCACTAATTTATGTAGTCCCCTCCTGTAGCTGCCTCTGTATCGAAAGGTTCTCTGGATAGCTGGAATTAGCCGGACTCCTAGTAAAGTAGGGAAGAGGTGAAATCCGTTGGGACCACGGACGGATACCTTGGATCCATTGACCTAGGGCAGGTCTAATCACCTGGGATTCGAACCCACGGTGGGAATAAGGGAAAAGAGTTGAAGGGAGGGACACAAATGGTTCCAGAAACCAAACTACACATAAACCCGGACACTCACACACACACACACACACACATACACACACACACACACACACACACACTCACCAGGACACTCACAGGGACACTCACTCAGACACACATCCATAGACACAAACTGTAATAAGGAAGACCATCTGAGGGAACACAGATTGCCTCGTGGACCCACAGGTATACCCGAACACACACACTCACCCGGACACTCACAGGGACACTCACCCAGACACACATTCATAGACACATTCTCAGTCGACTTGAGAATGGTCAAGGACTTACCGAAACGTCGTCGTTCCTTCACCTTCTAGTGTGTGGTCTGGTCAACATACTTTAGCCGCGTTATTGTGACTCATCGCCTGCATCCATAGACACAAACTGTGATAAAGAAGACCATCTGAGGGGACACAGATGGCCTCGTGGACTCACAGGTATAACCGGACACACACTCACCCGAACACTCACACAGACACACATCTATACACAAAAACTGTGATAAGGGAGACCATCTGAGGGGACACAGATGGCCTCGTGGACCCACAGGTATAACCGGACAAACACTCCCCCAAACACTCACAGGGACACTCAAACAAACACACAGACCGACATCCATAGACACAAAAATAAATTTTTATACCGAAAATTTAAAAATTAATGATAAATAAGGCAACGAAACGAAAAAATAAATACAATTTAATCATAATATTTATATTACAACCCCCAAACTCATCCAGCTCCTTGGATTGCGGGCAGGAAGCATGGATGCTGTGAGCCATTCCTCTCTGGATCTCCACACTAAGGCGCTGAAAGAGAAAACTGACGGCTGTAGGGTCTCTAGTTGTTTCAATTAGCTTCGACCCCAGCTCCTTCAAAAAACTTGCAGCACTTTTACCCCAGGCACCAAGTGTCTCTGAGGCAATGGGGACAAAATTGTAGTAGTGATCAAGGTCTCCGTTTTTATGTGACTTGGCTGCTTCCCAGTGATTGGCAGCACCTCCTGCCTGAGCAGCACTGAAGTTAACATAGGTGTTGCCTAAAGTTGAAACGCAAGTGTAGTCCCACAATAACTGTCTACCATTCTTCCAGGGGTTCACCGTGATCCCATCTGGGCGACCAACAGGCTCATCAGAGTTGCGGGGCAATACGGAACGGGACTCTCTCTCTGCTGGACAACCTTCCGTGATAAGGCTTCTCTTTATAATGTCGTTAACATCGCAGTGTCTTGCATGCCATCCTCCTGTCCTTTGGCAGAGAAGGCCATGTCGTCCGTACCTGTCGGCCACTGCCTCGCCACCAAAACCCCTGTATTCGGTGTGGATTCGGGCAGTGAGGCGGAGAGCCACAGCCATTCAGAGGGCCTGTGGTGAGACGAGTGCTAGTAGCTGATATTGGGGGTTGCTAATATCAAGTCCTCTGCATGGGGAGCTGCTACAGCTCTAAGTCGGGCAGTATCATGTGGTGTTGTCGCAGCTTACAGTAATGTTGGAGCTACTTTGTCGGCAATGGGGCGATCCCAACTGGATTGCTTATGGGCTTATATATATATATATATATATATATATATATATATATATATATATATATATATATATATATATATATATTATATATATATATATATATATATATATATATATATATATATATATATATATATATATATATATATATAAATATATATATATATATATATATATATATATATATATATATATATATATATATATATATATATATAAATATATATATATATATATATATATATATATATATATATATATATATATATATATATATATATATATATATATATATATATGCTGGAGGCTGTAGCTATCCACAGATTTTTTTGAATATATTTATTATTATATTATTAAGGCTTATTTTTACCAAATTAGAGGGGAAATGGTCTGAGGTAGGGAACGGACATAGGATGGTAGGTGTAGACATTAGTTAAAGTATTTTGGAATAATTATTATTTATTCTCACCCCTCCCCCCCTCTCTCCCTGTTGATTCAATTAAGGTTAATTGTGAATTATTACTGGAGATGGTTGAAGACTTTTTCGTAATCAGAAAAAATGATTTCCTTAAATTAAACACATAAAGTAGTTTAATTTTGGTCCTATTGATCCTAATTTTTGTAAGAGGGAAGAGGTACAAAGCCGGTGGGGGGGGCGGGAGATTTAGAGGTGGTATAAAGAGGGAGAACAGGAGAAGAGGTGTAGGTGAGGTGAAAGAGGGATGAAGAGGGAGTGAAGGAGGTACTGGGGGAGGTAAGAGGACGATGAGAAGGACTGGTGCTGGGAGGGAGGACTACGGGAAGGGTAAGAAGGGAAGGACTAGCAGCGGGAGGGAGGGAGGGAAGGAAGACAGTAAGGAGGGCGAGAGTGAGAAACGGCGGAAGGAGTGAGAACGAAGGTAAAGAACTGCCCCGAGAGTTAAGACGATGGGAAGGGCGGGATGGAATAGGGGCGGGTATGGGAAGGGCAGAAGGAGGGAGGATGAGCAGGGTTACGGGAGGGTGGAAAAAAGAAGGAGCCGGTACGGGAGGAGGGAGTTTGGGAAAACGATAGGAGACGGAGTGGGGAGTATGTAGATAGATTAATGGTTAGATAGATGAGTAGATGGAAAGAGAAGTAGATGAATAAATAGATTGATAGATAAGTAGAATGATAAATGGATAGATTAATGGAAAATGAGTTAGTAGGATCGTCGGATACAAATAGATAGAGATATAGATATAAATAGTAATAGATAGATATATGGATGGATACGTTGATTGATAAATATATACATTGACGGATAGACGGATCCATAGATGAGTTGATGGATGAAAAGACAGATGAGTAGATGGATGGATAAACAGTCGAGTAGATGGACGGATACATAGTAAGATAGATGTATATAATGAAAAATTGTTGGTTTATGGGAAGATAGATTGATGGATTGACAATTATAAATAGATAAATAAAGGGCTACATTGATGGATACATTTGTGCTAGGTGAACAGGTGAATCAGGTTAAAGAATATCTGCCGATTTCCTCTTGCGTCAACCGGGATTCGAACGAGGACCTTAAGAATTACAACCAATAAACTCTCTCCATTTAGACAGTTGGCTACTAGTTCGCGTGTGTGTGTGTGTGTACTCACCTATTTGTGCATGCGGGGGTTGAGCTATGGTTCTTTGGTCCCACCTCTCAACTGTCAATCAACTGGTGTACAGATTCCTGAGCCTACTGGGCTCAATCATATCTACATTTGAAACTGTGTATGGAGTCAGCCTCCACCACATCACTGCTTAATGCATTCCATCCGTTAACTACTCTGACACTGAAAAAGTTACTTCTAACGTCTCTGTGGCTCATGTGGGTACTCAGTTTCCACCTGTGTCCCCTTGTTTGCGTCCCACCAGTGTTGAATAGTTTATCCTTGTTTACCCGGTCGATTCCTCTGAGGGTTGTGTAGGTTGTGATCATGTCTCCCCTTACTCTTCTGTCTTCCAGTGCCGTAAGGTGCATTTCCCGCAGCCTTTCCTCGTAACTCATGCCTCTTAGTTCTGGGACTAGTCTAGTGGCATACCTTTGGACTTTTTCCTGCTTCATCTTCTGCTTGACAAGATACGGACTCCATGCTGGGGCCGCATACTCCAGGATTGGTCTTACATATGTGGTGTACAAGATTCTGAATGATTCCTTACACAGATTCCTGAAGGCTGTTCTGATGTTAGGCAGTCTCGCATATGCCGCAGACGTTATTCTTTTTATGTATGCTTCAGGAGACAGGTTTGGTGTGATATCAACTCCTAGATCTTTCTCTCAGTCCGTTTCATTAAGTTCTTCATCTCCTATTCTGTATCCTGTGTCTGGCCTCCTGTTTCCACTGTGTGTGTGTGTGTGTATGCGTGTGTGTTAGTGAGAAATAAATGTAGTTGATATAAAAGAGGAAAAATACATTTGTTAGAAAGGCGGGGTCCAAGAGCTAATAACTCGATTTTGCAGACACAAATAATAAATACAAGGAATAAATACACACACACACACACATTAGTTGATAAAGGACTGTTTTGTGTGTATACCTATGTATACTATTGTCAGGAGCGACAGACAAGTGCACCTATGTGTGTTTATGTGTACCTGCAATTGGACTGACATGTGTACGGTAATTATCTGTGTGTTAATTGTAAAAGGAACATATTAGTGAATGTTTTTTTTATGTAAATTGAATGACATATATACATGTACGCGTGTTTAGTGTTACTGTAATTTATAATGTTAGCGTGTGTACGTTTGAATGACATAGTGTCCCATCATTGTCACATTTTTTGTTACATGTTTACTATTGTCAGGAGCGACAGACAAGTGCAGCTATGTGTGTCTATGTGTACCTGCAATTGGACTGACACGTGTATGGTAATTATCTATCTGTCCATTGTTAAAGGAACATATTAGTGAATGTTTATTTATGTAAATTGATTGACATATGTACGTGTACGCGTGTTTAGTGGTACTGTAATTTACATACTTAACAGGTTTATGTTTGAATTAAATAGTATCCCATCATCGTCTCATTTTTTGTTACTATTTTGCTGTTCATTCTCAATCTCTCTGACTCCCGAGGACCATTTGTGCTCATGTGTGTTTATTAAAGGAAAATAATCATATTTTGTTTACAAAATAACTTGTATTTATTTTCCAAAAAAATGTTTTTAAAGAAAAAGTAATTGTCTAGTAAGCATTCATTTTTCTAACATACAAGACAGTTACTCACTACCTTACAGCAGTCAGGAACACTTTTGTTACTATCTCTTCACAGCGTCTTTTACATAAATACCCTATCTTAACAAATTCAATCATTAAATTCATAACTGGCAACCCCCTCGGCCCCCTCCCCCACACCAACTCCCCAACCAAGGAAGCATCATTCCTTTCCCCTAACCTCTCCCAAATTATGTTTTTGACGAGTACACGCACTACGGGGCCTGACAGCTGAGTAGACAGCGCTCTCAACTCGTAATCCTAGCGTCCGTGTTCGATCCTCCAGTGATGGCAGAAACTAAACTAGGCAGTTTCTTTCACCCTGTTGTTCCTGTTACCTAGCAGTAAATAGGTACCAGGGATTTAAACAGCTGTTATGGGCTGCTTCCTCTGTGTGTGTGTGTGTGTGTGTGTGTGTGTGTGTGTGTGTGTGTGTGTGTGTGTGTGTGTGTGTGTGTGTGTGTGTGTGTGTGTGTGTGTGTGTACTCACCTAGTTGTACTTGCGGGGGTTGAGCTCTGGCTCTTTGGTCCCGTGTGTGTGGAAAAATTTGTGTTAGTTACAAGTTAGTAATAGTTGATTGATTGATTGATTGACAGTTGAGAGCTCGGCCGAAAGAGCAAAGCTCAACCCTCGCAAGCACAACAAGGTGAATACTAACCCAAGCACGATCTCGTATAATACACTACACACGCCAACCCCCCCCTCTCTCCCCACAAATCACTCTACCTAAGTCATTAACAAATTAATACATATCAATTAATACACCAAAAATACTAACTATAAATAAAGGGTCCAAATTTGAGACAAACAGCGACTCCAGCGTGGTCTAGTCGGATGAGAACGTGTTCTCATCTGGATAGATTGCGATCGAGCCTGTCGGAACGGTTACGTAACTACAGGGCACTAATTTATGTGGTCCCCTCCTGTAGCTGCCTCTGTATCGAAAGGTTCTCTGGATAGCTGGAATTAGCCTGACTCCTAGTAAAGTAGGGAAGAGGTGAAATCGGTTGGGACCACGGATGGATACCTTGGATCCATTGACCTAGGGCAGGTCTAATCACCTGGGATTCGAACCCACGGTGGGAATAAGGGAAAAAGAGTTGAAGGGAGGGACACAAATGGTTCCAGAAACCAAACTACACATAAACCCGGACACTCACACACACACACACACACACTCACCAGGACACTCACTCAGACACACATCCATAGACACAAACTGTGATAAGGAAGACCATCTGAGGGAACACAGATTGCCTCGTGGACCCACAGGTATACCCGAACACACACTCACCCGGACACTCACAGGGACACTCACCCAGACACACATTCATAGACACATTCTCAGTCGACTTGAGAATGGTCAAGGACTTACCGAAACGTCGTCGTTCCTTCACCTTCTAGTGTGTGGTCTGGTCAACATACTTTAGCCGCGTTATTGTGACTCATCGCCTGCATCCATAGACACAAACTGTGATAAAGAAGACCATCTGAGGGGACACAGATGGCCTCGTGGACCCACAGGTATAACCGGACAAACACTCCCCCATACACTCACAGGGACACTCAAACAAACACACAGACAGACATCCATAGACACAAAAATAAATTTTTATACCGAAAATTTAAAAATTAATGATAAATAAGGCAACGAAACGAAAAAATAAATACAATTTAATCATAATATTTATATTACAACCCCCAAGCTCATCCAGCTCCTCGGATTGCGGGCAGGAAGCATGGATGCTGTGAGCAATTCCTCTCTGGATCTCCACACTAAGGCGCTGAAAGAGAAAACTGACGGCTGTAGGGTCTCTAGTTGTTTCAATTAGCTTCGACCCCAGCTCCGTCAAAAAACTTGCAGCACTTTTACCCCAGGCACCAAGTGTCTCTGAGGCAATGGGGACAAAATTGTAGTAGTGATCAAGGTCTCCGTTTTTATGTGACTTGGCTGCTTCCCAGTGATTTGCAGCACCTCCTGCCTGAGCAGCACTGAAGTTAACATAGGTGTTGCCTAAAGTTGAAACGCAAGTGTAGTCCCACACCAACTGTCTACCATTCTTCCAGGGGTTCACCGTGATCCCATTTGGGCGACCAACAGGCTCATCAGAGTTGCGGGGCAATAGGGAACGGGACTCTCTCTCTGCTGGACAACCTTCCGTGATAAGGCTTCTCTTTATAATGTCGTTAACATCGCAGTGTCTTGCATGCCATCCTCCTGTCCTTTGGCAGAGAAGGCCATGTCGTCCGTACCTGTCGGCCACTGCCTCGCCACCAAAACCCCTGTATTCGGTGTGGATTCGGGCAGTGAGGCGGAGAGCCACAGCCATTCAGAGGGCCTGTGGTGAGACGAGTGCTAGTAGCTGATATTGGGGGTTGCTAATATCAAGTCCTCTGCATGGGGAGCTGCTACAGCTCTAAGTCGGGCAGTATCATGTGGTGTTGTCGCAGCTTACAGTAATGTTGGAGCTACTTTGTCGGCAATGGGGCGATCCCAACTGGATTGCTTATGGGCTTATATATATATATATATATATATATATATATATATATATATATATATATATATATATATATATATATATATATATATATATATATATATATATATATATATTATATATATATATATATATATATATATATATATATATATATATATATATATATATATATATATATATATATATATATATATATATATATATATATATATATATGCTGGAGGCTGTAGCTATCCACAGATTTTTTTGAATATATTTATTATTATATTATTAAGGCTTATTTTTACCAAATTAGAGGGGAAATGGTCTGAGGTAGGGAACGGACATAGGATGGTAGGTGTAGACATTAGTTAAAGTATTTTGGAATAATTATTATTTATTCTCACCCCTCCCCCCCTCTCTCCCTGTTGATTCAATTAAGGTTAATTGTGAATTATTACTGGAGATGGTTGAAGACTTTTTCGTAATCAGAAAAAATGATTTCCTTAAATTAAACACATAAAGTAGTTTAATTTTGGTCCTATTGATCCTAATTTTTGTAAGAGGGAAGAGGTACAAAGCCGGTGGGGGGGGCGGGAGATTTAGAGGTGGTATAAAGAGGGAGAACAGGAGAAGAGGTGTAGGTGAGGTGAAAGAGGGATGAAGAGGGAGTGAAGGAGGTACTGGGGGAGGTAAGAGGACGATGAGAAGGACTGGTGCTGGGAGGGAGGACTACGGGAAGGGTAAGAAGGGAAGGACTAGCAGCGGGAGGGAGGGAGGGAAGGAAGACAGTAAGGAGGGCGAGAGTGAGAAACGGCGGAAGGAGTGAGAACGAAGGTAAAGAACTGCCCCGAGAGTTAAGACGATGGGAAGGGCGGGATGGAATAGGGGCGGGTATGGGAAGGGCAGAAGGAGGGAGGATGAGCAGGGTTACGGGAGGGTGGAAAAAAGAAGGAGCCGGTACGGGAGGAGGGAGTTTGGGAAAACGATAGGAGACGGAGTGGGGAGTATGTAGATAGATTAATGGTTAGATAGATGAGTAGATGGATAGATGGAAAGAGAAGTAGATGAATAAATAGATTGATAGATAAGTAGAATGATAAATGGATAGATTAATGGAAAATGAGTTAGTAGGATCGTCGGATAAAAATAGATAGAGATATAGATATAAATAGTAATAGATAGATATATGGATGGATACGTTGATTGATAAATATATACATTGACGGATAGACGGATCCATAGATGAGTTGATGGATGAAAAGACAGATGAGTAGATGGATGGATAAACAGTCGAGTAGATGGACGGATACATAGTAAGATAGATGTATATAATGAAAAATTGTTGGTTTATGGGAAGATAGATTGATGGATTGACAATTATAAATAGATAAATAAAGGGCTACATTGATGGATACATTTGTGCTAGGTGAACAGGTGAATCAGGTTAAAGAATATCTGCCGATTTCCTCTTGCGTCAACCGGGATTCGAACGAGGACCTTAAGAATTACAACCAATAAACTCTCTCCTTTAGACAGTTGGCTACTAGTTCGCGTGTGTGTGTGTGTGTACTCACCTATTTGTGCATGCGGGGGTTGAGCTATGGTTCTTTGGTCCCACCTCTCAACTGTCAATCAACTGGTGTACAGATTCCTGAGCCTACTGGGCTCAATCATATCTACATTTGAAACTGTGTATGGAGTCAGCCTCCACCACATCACTGCTTAATGCATTCCATCCGTTAACTACTCTGACACTGAAAAAGTTACTTCTAACGTCTCTGTGGCTCATGTGGGTACTCAGTTTCCACCTGTGTCCCCTTGTTTGCGTCCCACCAGTGTTGAATAGTTTATCCTTGTTTACCCGGTCGATTCCTCTGAGGGTTGTGTAGGTTGTGATCATGTCTCCCCTTACTCTTCTGTCTTCCAGTGCCGTAAGGTGCATTTCCCGCAGCCTTTCCTCGTAACTCATGCCTCTTAGTTCTGGGACTAGTCTAGTGGCATACCTTTGGACTTTTTCCTGCTTCATCTTCTGCTTGACAAGATACGGACTCCATGCTGGGGCCGCATACTCCAGGATTGGTCTTACATATGTGGTGTACAAGATTCTGAATGATTCCTTACACAGATTCCTGAAGGCTGTTCTGATGTTAGGCAGTCTCGCATATGCCGCAGACGTTATTCTTTTTATGTATGCTTCAGGAGACAGGTTTGGTGTGATATCAACTCCTAGATCTTTCTCTCAGTCCGTTTCATTAAGTTCTTCATCTCCTATTCTGTATCCTGTGTCTGGCCTCCTGTTTCCACTGTGTGTGTGTGTGTGTATGCGTGTGTGTTAGTGAGAAATAAATGTAGTTGATATAAAAGAGGAAAAATACATTTGTTAGAAAGGCGGGGTCCAAGAGCTAATAACTCGATTTTGCAGACACAAATAATAAATACAAGGAATAAATACACACACACACACACATTAGTTGATAAAGGACTGTTTTGTGTGTATACCTATGTATACTATTGTCAGGAGCGACAGACAAGTGCACCTATGTGTGTTTATGTGTACCTGCAATTGGACTGACATGTGTACGGTAATTATCTGTGTGTTAATTGTAAAAGGAACATATTAGTGAATGTTTTTTTTATGTAAATTGAATGACATATATACATGTACGCGTGTTTAGTGTTACTGTAATTTATAATGTTAGCGTGTGTACGTTTGAATGACATAGTGTCCCATCATTGTCACATTTTTTGTTACATGTTTACTATTGTCAGGAGCGACAGACAAGTGCAGCTATGTGTGTCTATGTGTACCTGCAATTGGACTGACACGTGTATGGTAATTATCTATCTGTCCATTGTTAAAGGAACATATTAGTGAATGTTTATTTATGTAAATTGATTGACATATGTACGTGTACGCGTGTTTAGTGGTACTGTAATTTACATACTTAACAGGTTTATGTTTGAATTAAATAGTATCCCATCATCGTCTCATTTTTTGTTACTATTTTGCTGTTCATTCTCAATCTCTCTGACTCCCGAGGACCATTTGTGCTCATGTGTGTTTATTAAAGGAAAATAATCATATTTTGTTTACAAAATAACTTGTATTTATTTTCCAAAAAAATGTTTTCAAAGAAAAAGTAATTGTCTAGTAAGCATTCATTTTTCTAACATACAAGACAGTTACTCACTACCTTACAGCAGTCAGGAACACTTTTGTTACTATCTCTTCACAGCGTCTTTTACATAAATACCCTATCTTAACAAATTCAATCATTAAATTCATAACTGGCAACCCCCTCGGCCCCCTCCCCCACAGGTCCAAGGCCACCGAGTGACTAACCCCACACCAATTCCCCAACCCAGGAAGCATCATTCCTTTCCCCTAACCTCTCCCAAATTATGTTTTTGACGAGTACACGCACTACGGGGCCTGACAGCTGAGTAGACAGCGCTCTCAACTCGTAATCCTAGCGTCCGTGTTCGATCCTCCGGTGATGGCAGAAACGAAACTGGGCAGTTTCTTTCACCCTGTTGTTCCTGTAACCTAGCAGTAAATAGGTACCAGGGATTTAAAAAGCTGTTATGGGCTGCTTCCTCTGTGTGTGTGTGTGTGTGTGTGTGTGTGTACTCACCTAGTTGTACTTGCGGGGGTTGAGCTCTGGCTCTTTGGTCCGGAGTGTGTGGAAAAATTTGTGTTAGTTACAAGTTAGTAATAGTTGATGGTGAATACTAACCCAAGCACGATCTCGTATAATACACTACACACGCCAACCCCCCCTCTCTCCCCCCAAATCACTCTACCTAAGTCATTAACA
The DNA here is from genome assembly GCF_040958095.1 of Procambarus clarkii. Classification (NCBI taxonomy): domain Eukaryota; kingdom Metazoa; phylum Arthropoda; class Malacostraca; order Decapoda; family Cambaridae; genus Procambarus; species Procambarus clarkii. The sequence continues at coordinate 51,120 of NW_027189988.1, forward strand.
AATTAATACACATCAATTAATACACCAAAAATACTAACTATAAATAAAGGGTCCAAATTTGAGACAAACAGCGACTCCAGCGTGGTCTAGTCGGATGAGAACGTGTTCTCATCTGGATAGATTGCGATCGAGCCTGTCGGAACGGTTACGTAACTACAGGGCACTAATTTATGTGGTCCCCTCTTGTAGCTGCCTCTGTATCGAAAGGTTCTCTGGATAGCTGGAATTAGCCTGACTCCTAGTAAAGTAGGGAAGAGGTGAAATCCGTTGGGACCACGGACGGATACCTTGGATCCATTGACCTAGGGCAGGTCTAATCACCTGGGATTCGAACCCACGGTGGGAATAAGGGAAAAGAGTTGAAGGGAGGGACACAAATGGTTCCAGAAACCAAACTACACATAAACCCGGACACTCACACACACACACACACACACATACACACACACACACACACACACACTCACCAGGACACTCACAGGGACACTCACTCAGACACACATCCATAGACACAAACTGTAATAAGGAAGACCATCTGAGGGAACACAGATTGCCTCGTGGACCCACAGGTATACCCGAACACACACACTCACCCGGACACTCACAGGGACACTCACCCAGACACACATTCATAGACACATTCTCAGTCGACTTGAGAATGGTCAAGGACTTACCGAAACGTCGTCGTTCCTTCACCTTCTAGTGTGTGGTCTGGTCAACATACTTTAGCCGCGTTATTGTGACTCATCGCCTGCATCCATAGACACAAACTGTGATAAAGAAGACCATCTGAGGGGACACAGATGGCCTCGTGGACTCACAGGTATAACCGGACACACACTCACCCGAACACTCACACAGACACACATCTATACACAAAAACTGTGATAAGGGAGACCATCTGAGGGGACACAGATGGCCTCGTGGACCCACAGGTATAACCGGACAAACACTCCCCCAAACACTCACAGGGACACTCAAACAAACACACAGACAGACATCCATAGACACAAAAATAAATTTTTATACCGAAAATTTAAAAATTAATGATAAATAAGGCAACGAAACGAAAAATTAAATACAATTTAATCATAATATTTATATTACAACCCCCAAACTCATCCAGCTCCTTGGATTGCGGGCAGGAAGCATGGATGCTGTGAGCCATTCCTCTCTGGATCTCCACACTAAGGCGCTGAAAGAGAAAACTGACGGCTGTAGGGTCTCTAGTTGTTTCAATTAGCTTCGACCCCAGCTCCTTCAAAAAACTTGCAGAACTTTTACCCCAGGCACCAAGTGTCTCTGAGGCAATGGGGACAAAATTGTAGTAGTGATCAAGGTCTCCGTTTTTATGTGACTTGGCTGCTTCCCAGTGATTGGCAGCACCTCCTGCCTGAGCAGCACTGAAGTTAACATAGGTGTTGCCTAAAGTTGAAACGCAAGTGTAGTCCCACAATAACTGTCTACCATTCTTCCAGGGGTTCACCGTGATCCCATCTGGGCGACCAACAGGCTCATCAGAGTTGCGGGGCAATACGGAACGGGACTCTCTCTCTGCTGGACAACCTTCCGTGATAAGGCTTCTCTTTATAATGTCGTTAACATCGCAGTGTCTTGCATGCCATCCTCCTGTCCTTTGGCAGAGAAGGCCATGTCGTCCGTACCTGTCGGCCACTGCCTCGCCACCAAAACCCCTGTATTCGGTGTGGATTCGGGCAGTGAGGCGGAGAGCTACAGCCATTCAGAGGGCCTGTGGTGAGACGAGTGCTAGTAGCTGATATTGGGGGTTGCTAATAGCAAGTCCTCTGCATGGGGAGCTGCTACAGCTCTAAGTCGGGCAGTATCATGTGGTGTTGTCGCAGCTTACAGTAATGTTGGAGCTACTTTGTCGGCAATGGGGCGATCCCAACTGGATTGCTTATGGGCTTATATATATTTATATATATATATATATATATATATATATATATATATATATATATATATATATATTATATATATATATATATATATATATATATATATATATATATATATATATATATATATATATATATATATATATATATATATATATATATATATATATATATATATATATATATATATATATATATATATGCTGGAGGCTGTAGCTATCCACAGATTTTTTTGAATATATTTATTATTATATTATTAAGGCTTATTTTTACCAAATTAGAGGGGAAATGGTCTGAGGTAGGGAACGGACATAGGATGGTAGGTGTAGACATTAGTTAAAGTATTTTGGAATAATTATTATTTATTCTCACCCCTCCCCCCCTCTCTCCCTGTTGATTCAATTAAGGTTAATTGTGAATTATTACTGGAGATGGTTGAAGACTTTTTCGTAATCAGAAAAAATGATTTCCTTAAATTAAACACATAAAGTAGTTTAATTTTGGTCCTATTGATCCTAATTTTTGTAAGAGGGAAGAGGTACAAAGCCGGTGGGGGGGGCGGGAGATTTAGAGGTGGTATAAAGAGGGAGAACAGGAGAAGAGGTGTAGGTGAGGTGATAGAGGGATGAAGAGGGAGTGAAGGAGGTACTGGGGGAGGTAAGAGGACGATGAGAAGGACTGGTGCTGGGAGGGAGGACTACGGGAAGGGTAAGAAGGGAAGGACTAGCAGCGGGAGGGAGGGAAGGAAGGAAGACAGTAAGGAGGGCGAGAGTGAGAAACGGCGGAAGGAGTGAGAACGAAGGTAAAGAACTGCCCCGAGAGTTAAGACGATGGGAAGGGCGGGATGGAATAGGGGCGGGTATGGGAAGGGCAGAAGGAGGGAGGATGAGCAGGGTTACGGGAGGGTGGAAAAAAGAAGGAGCCGGTACGGGAGGAGGGAGTTTGGGAAAACGATAGGAGACGGAGTGGGGAGTATGTAGATAGATTAATGGTTAGATAGATGAGTAGATGGATAGATGGAAAGAGAAGTAGATGAATAAATAGATTGATAGATAAGTAGAATGATAAATGGATAGATTAATGGAAAATGAGTTAGTAGGATCGTCGGATACAAATAGATAGAGATATAGATATAAATAGTAATAGATAGATATATGGATGGATACGTTGATTGATAAATATATACATTGACGGATAGACGGATCCATAGATGAGTTGATGGATGAAAAGACAGATGAGTAGATGGATGGATAAACAGTCGAGTAGATGGACGGATACATAGTAAGATAGATGTATATAATGAAAAATTGTTGGTTTATGGGAAGATAGATTGATGGATTGACAATTATAAATAGATAAATAAAGGGCTACATTGATGGATACATTTGTGCTAGGTGAACAGGTGAATCAGGTTAAAGAATATCTGCCGATTTCCTCTTGCGTCAACCGGGATTCGAACGAGGACCTTAAGAATTACAACCAATAAACTCTCTCCATTTAGACAGTTGGCTACTAGTTCGCGTGTGTGTGTGTGTGTACTCACCTATTTGTGCATGCGGGGGTTGAGCTATGGTTCTTTGGTCCCACCTCTCAACTGTCAATCAACTGGTGTACAGATTCCTGAGCCTACTGGGCTCAATCATATCTACATTTGAAACTGTGTATGGAGTCAGCCTCCACCACATCACTGCTTAATGCATTCCATCCGTTAACTACTCTGACACTGAAAAAGTTACTTCTAACGTCTCTGTGGCTCATGTGGGTACTCAGTTTCCACCTGTGTCCCCTTGTTTGCGTCCCACCAGTGTTGAATAGTTTATCCTTGTTTACCCGGTCGATTCCTCTGAGGGTTGTGTAGGTTGTGATCATGTCTCCCCTTACTCTTCTGTCTTCCAGTGCCGTAAGGTGCATTTCCCGCAGCCTTTCCTCGTAACTCATGCCTCTTAGTTCTGGGACTAGTCTAGTGGCATACCTTTGGACTTTTTCCTGCTTCATCTTCTGCTTGACAAGATACGGACTCCATGCTGGGGCCGCATACTCCAGGATTGGTCTTACATATGTGGTGTACAAGATTCTGAATGATTCCTTACACAGATTCCTGAAGGCTGTTCTGATGTTCGGCAGTCTCGCATATGCCGCAGACGTTATTCTTTTTATGTATGCTTCAGGAGACAGGTTTGGTGTGATATCAACTCCTAGATCTTTCTCTCAGTCCGTTTCATTAGGTTCTTCATCTCCTATTCTGTATCCTGTGTCTGGCCTCCTGTTTCCACTGTGTGTGTGTGTGTGTATGCGTGTGTGTTAGTGAGAAATAAATGTAGTTGATATAAAAGAGGAAAAATACATTTGTTAGAAAGGCGGGGTCCAAGAGCTAATAACTCGATTTTGCAGACACAAATAATAAATACAAGGAATAAATACACACACACACACACATTAGTTGATAAAGGACTGTTTTGTGTGTATACCTATGTATACTATTGTCAGGAGCGACAGACAAGTGCACCTATGTGTGTTTATGTGTACCTGCAATTGGACTGACATGTGTACGGTAATTATCTGTGTGTTAATTGTAAAAGGAACATATTAGTGAATGTTTTTTTTATGTAAATTGAATGACATATATACATGTACGCGTGTTTAGTGTTACTGTAATTTATAATGTTAGCGTGTGTACGTTTGAATGACATAGTGTCCCATCATTGTCACATTTTTTGTTACATGTTTACTATTGTCAGGAGCGACAGACAAGTGCAGCTATGTGTGTCTATGTGTACCTGCAATTGGACTGACACGTGTATGGTAATTATCTATCAGTCCATTGTTAAAGGAACATATTAGTGAATGTTTATTTATGTAAATTGATTGACATATGTACGTGTACGCGTGTTTAGTGGTACTGTAATTTACATACTTAACAGGTTTATGTTTGAATTAAATAGTATCCCATCATCGTCTCATTTTTTGTTACTATTTTGCTGTTCATTCTCAATCTCTCTGACTCCCGAGGACCATTTGTGCTCATGTGTGTTTATTAAAGGAAAATAATCATATTTTGTTTACAAAATAACTTGTATTTATTTTCCAAAAAAATGTTTTCAAAGAAAAAGTAATTGTCTAGTAAGCATTCATTTTTCTAACATACAAGACAGTTACTCACTACCTTACAGCAGTCAGGAACACTTTTGTTACTATCTCTTCACAGCGTCTTTTACATAAATACCCTATCTTAACAAATTCAATCATTAAATTCATAACTGGCAACCCCCTCGGCCCCCTCCCCCACAGGTCCAAGGCCTCCGAGTGACTAACCCCACACCAATTCCCCAACCCAGGAAGCATCATTCCTTTCCCCTAACCTCTCCCAAATTATGTTTTTGACGAGTACACGCACTACGGGGCCTGACAGCTGAGTAGACAGCGCTCTCAACTCGTAATCCTAGCGTCCGTGTTCGATCCTCCGGTGATGGCAGAAACGAAACTGGGCAGTTTCTTTCACCCTGTTGTTCCTGTAACCTAGCAGTAAATAGGTACCAGGGATTTAAAAAGCTGTTATGGGCTGCTTCCTCTGTGTGTGTGTGTGTGTGTGTGTGTGTGTGTACTCACCTAGTTGTACTTGCGGGGGTTGAGCTCTGGCTCTTTGGTCCGGAGTGTGTGGAAAAATTTGTGTTAGTTACAAGTTAGTAATAGTTGATGGTGAATACTAACCCAAGCACGATCTCGTATAATACACTACACACGCCAACCCCCCCTCTCTCCCCCCAAATCACTCTACCTAAGTCATTAACAAATTAATACACATCAATTAATACACCAAAAATACTAACTATAAATAAAGGGTCCAAATTTGAGACAAACAGCGACTCCAGCGTGGTCTAGTCGGATGAGAACGTGTTCTCATCTGGATAGATTGCGATCGAGCCTGTCGGAACGGTTACGTAACTACAGGGCACTAATTTATGTGGTCCCCTCCTGTAGCTGCCTCTGTATCGAAAGGTTCTCTGGATAGCTGGAATTAGCCTGACTCCTAGTAAAGTAGGGAAGAGGTGAAATCCGTTGGGACCACGGACGGATACCTTGGATCCATTGACCTAGGGCAGGTCTAATCACCTGGGATTCGAACCCACGGTGGGAATAAGGGAAAAGAGTTGAAGGGAGGGACACAAATGGTTCCAGAAACCAAACTACACATAAACCCGGACACTCACACACACACACACACACACATACACACACACACACACACACACACACACACTCACCAGGACACTCACAGGGACACTCACTCAGACACACATCCATAGACACAAACTGTAATAAGGAAGACCATCTGAGGGAACACAGATTGCCTCGTGGACCCACAGGTATACCCGAACACACACACTCACCCGGACACTCACAGGGACACTCACCCAGACACACATTCATAGACACATTCTCAGTCGACTTGAGAATGGTCAAGGACTTACCGAAACGTCGTCGTTCCTTCACCTTCTAGTGTGTGGTCTGGTCAACATACTTTAGCCGCGTTATTGTGACTCATCGCCTGCATCCATAGACACAAACTGTGATAAAGAAGACCATCTGAGGGGACACAGATGGCCTCGTGGACTCACAGGTATAACCGGACACACACTCACCCGAACACTCACACAGACACACATCTATACACAAAAACTGTGATAAGGGAGACCATCTGAGGGGACACAGATGGCCTCGTGGACCCACAGGTATAACCGGACAAACACTCCCCCAAACACTCACAGGGACACTCAAACAAACACACAGACAGACATCCATAGACACAAAAATAAATTTTTATACCGAAAATTTAAAAATTAATGATAAATAAGGCAACGAAACGAAAAAATAAATACAATTTAATCATAATATTTATATTACAACCCCCAAACTCATCCAGCTCCTTGGATTGCGGGCAGGAAGCATGGATGCTGTGAGCCATTCCTCTCTGGATCTCCACACTAAGGCGCTGAAAGAGAAAACTGACGGCTGTAGGGTCTCTAGTTGTTTCAATTAGCTTCGACCCCAGCTCCTTCAAAAAACTTGCAGCACTTTTACCCCAGGCACCAAGTGTCTCTGAGGCAATGGGGACAAAATTGTAGTAGTGATCAAGGTCTCCGTTTTTATGTGACTTGGCTGCTTCCCAGTGATTGGCAGCACCTCCTGCCTGAGCAGCACTGAAGTTAACATAGGTGTTGCCTAAAGTTGAAACGCAAGTGTAGTCCCACAATAACTGTCTACCATTCTTCCAGGGGTTCACCGTGATCCCATCTGGGCGACCAACAGGCTCATCAGAGTTGCGGGGCAATACGGAACGGGACTCTCTCTCTGCTGGACAACCTTCCGTGATAAGGCTTCTCTTTATAATGTCGTTAACATCGCAGTGTCTTGCATGCCATCCTCCTGTCCTTTGGCAGAGAAGGCCATGTCGTCCGTACCTGTCGGCCACTGCCTCGCCACCAAAACCCCTGTATTCGGTGTGGATTCGGGCAGTGAGGCGGAGAGCCACAGCCATTCAGAGGGCCTGTGGTGAGACGAGTGCTAGTAGCTGATATTGGGGGTTGCTAATAGCAAGTCCTCTGCATGGGGAGCTGCTACAGCTCTAAGTCGGGCAGTATCATGTGGTGTTGTCGCAGCTTACAGTAATGTTGGAGCTACTTTGTCGGCAATGGGGCGATCCCAACTGGATTGCTTATGGGCTTATATATATATATATATATATATATATATATATATATATATATATATATATATATATATATATATATATATATATATATATATATATATATATATATATATATATATATATATATATATATATATATATATATATATATATATATATATATATATATATATATATATATATATATATATATATATATATATATATATATATATATATATATATATATATGCTGGAGGCTGTAGCTATCCACAGATTTTTTTGAATATATTTATTATTATATTATTAAGGCTTATTTTTACCAAATTAGAGGGGAAATGGTCTGAGGTAGGGAACGGACATAGGATGGTAGGTGTAGACATTAGTTAAAGTATTTTGGAATAATTATTATTTATTCTCACCCCTCCCCCCCTCTCTCCCTGTTGATTCAATTAAGGTTAATTGTGAATTATTACTGGAGATGGTTGAAGACTTTTTCGTAATCAGAAAAAATGATTTCCTTAAATTAAACACATAAAGTAGTTTAATTTTGGTCCTATTGATCCTAATTTTTGTAAGAGGGAAGAGGTACAAAGCCGGTGGGGGGGGCGGGAGATTTAGAGGTGGTATAAAGAGGGAGAACAGGAGAAGAGGTGTAGGTGAGGTGATAGAGGGATGAAGAGGGAGTGAAGGAGGTACTGGGGGAGGTAAGAGGACGATGAGAAGGACTGGTGCTGGGAGGGAGGACTACGGGAAGGGTAAGAAGGGAAGGACTAGCAGCGGGAGGGAGGGAGGGAAGGAAGACAGTAAGGAGGGCGAGAGTGAGAAACGGCGGAAGGAGTGAGAACGAAGGTAAAGAACTGCCCCGAGAGTTAAGACGATGGGAAGGGCGGGATGGAATAGGGGCGGGTATGGGAAGGGCAGAAGGAGGGAGGATGAGCAGGGTTACGGGAGGGTGGAAAAAAGAAGGAGCCGGTACGGGAGGAGGGAGTTTGGGAAAACGATAGGAGACGGAGTGGGGAGTATGTAGATAGATTAATGGTTAGATAGATGAGTAGATGGATAGATGGAAAGAGAAGTAGATGAATAAATAGATTGATAGATAAGTAGAATGATAAATGGATAGATTAATGGAAAATGAGTTAGTAGGATCGTCGGATACAAATAGATAGAGATATAGATATAAATAGTAATAGATAGATATATGGATGGATACGTTGATTGATAAATATATACATTGACGGATAGACGGATCCATAGATGAGTTGATGGATGAAAAGACAGATGAGTAGATGGATGGATAAACAGTCGAGTAGATGGACGGATACATAGTAAGATAGATGTATATAATGAAAAATTGTTGGTTTATGGGAAGATAGATTGATGGATTGACAATTATAAATAGATAAATAAAGGGCTACATTGATGGATACATTTGTGCTAGGTGAACAGGTGAATCAGGTTAAAGAATATCTGCCGATTTCCTCTTGCGTCAACCGGGATTCGAACGAGGACCTTAAGAATTACAACCAATAAACTCTCTCCATTTAGACAGTTGGCTACTAGTTCGCGTGTGTGTGTGTGTGTACTCACCTATTTGTGCATGCGGGGGTTGAGCTATGGTTCTTTGGTCCCACCTCTCAACTGTCAATCAACTGGTGTACAGATTCCTGAGCCTACTGGGCTCAATCATATCTACATTTGAAACTGTGTATGGAGTCAGCCTCCACCACATCACTGCTTAATGCATTCCATCCGTTAACTACTCTGACACTGAAAAAGTTACTTCTAACGTCTCTGTGGCTCATGTGGGTACTCAGTTTCCACCTGTGTCCCCTTGTTTGCGTCCCACCAGTGTTGAATAGTTTATCCTTGTTTACCCGGTCGATTCCTCTGAGGGTTGTGTAGGTTGTGATCATGTCTCCCCTTACTCTTCTGTCTTCCAGTGCCGTAAGGTGCATTTCCCGCAGCCTTTCCTCGTAACTCATGCCTCTTAGTTCTGGGACTAGTCTAGTGGCATACCTTTGGACTTTTTCCTGCTTCATCTTCTGCTTGACAAGATACGGACTCCATGCTGGGGCCGCATACTCCAGGATTGGTCTTACATATGTGGTGTACAAGATTCTGAATGATTCCTTACACAGATTCCTGAAGGCTGTTCTGATGTTCGGCAGTCTCGCATATGCCGCAGACGTTATTCTTTTTATGTATGCTTCAGGAGACAGGTTTGGTGTGATATCAACTCCTAGATCTTTCTCTCAGTCCGTTTCATTAGGTTCTTCATCTCCTATTCTGTATCCTGTGTCTGGCCTCCTGTTTCCACTGTGTGTGTGTGTGTGTATGCGTGTGTGTTAGTGAGAAATAAATGTAGTTGATATAAAAGAGGAAAAATACATTTGTTAGAAAGGCGGGGTCCAAGAGCTAATAACTCGATTTTGCAGACACAAATAATAAATACAAGGAATAAATACACACACACACACACATTAGTTGATAAAGGACTGTTTTGTGTGTATACCTATGTATACTATTGTCAGGAGCGACAGACAAGTGCACCTATGTGTGTTTATGTGTACCTGCAATTGGACTGACATGTGTACGGTAATTATCTGTGTGTTAATTGTAAAAGGAACATATTAGTGAATGTTTTTTTTATGTAAATTGAATGACATATATACATGTACGCGTGTTTAGTGTTACTGTAATTTATAATGTTAGCGTGTGTACGTTTGAATGACATAGTGTCCCATCATTGTCACATTTTTTGTTACATGTTTACTATTGTCAGGAGCGACAGACAAGTGCAGCTATGTGTGTCTATGTGTACCTGCAATTGGACTGACACGTGTATGGTAATTATCTATCTGTCCATTGTTAAAGGAACATATTAGTGAATGTTTATTTATGTAAATTGATTGACATATGTACGTGTACGCGTGTTTAGTGGTACTGTAATTTACATACTTAACAGGTTTATGTTTGAATTAAATAGTATCCCATCATCGTCTCATTTTTTGTTACTATTTTGCTGTTCATTCTCAATCTCTCTGACTCCCGAGGACCATTTGTGCTCATGTGTGTTTATTAAAGGAAAATAATCATATTTTGTTTACAAAATAACTTGTATTTATTTTCCAAAAAAATGTTTTCAAAGAAAAAGTAATTGTCTAGTAAGCATTCATTTTTCTAACATACAAGACAGTTACTCACTACCTTACAGCAGTCAGGAACACTTTTGTTACTATCTCTTCACAGCGTCTTTTACATAAATACCCTATCTTAACAAATTCAATCATTAAATTCATAACTGGCAACCCCCTCGGCCCCCTCCCCCACAGGTCCAAGGCCACCGAGTGACTAACCCCACACCAATTCCCCAACCCAGGAAGCATCATTCCTTTCCCCTAACCTCTCCCAAATTATGTTTTTGACGAGTACACGCACTACGGGGCCTGACAGCTGAGTAGACAGCGCTCTCAACTCGTAATCCTAGCGTCCGTGTTCGATCCTCCGGTGATGGCAGAAACGAAACTGGGCAGTTTCTTTCACCCTGTTGTTCCTGTAACCTAGCAGTAAATAGGTACCAGGGATTTAAAAAGCTGTTATGGGCTGCTTCCTCTGTGTGTGTGTGTGTGTGTGTGTGTGTGTGTACTCACCTAGTTGTACTTGCGGGGGTTGAGCTCTGGCTCTTTGGTCCGGAGTGTGTGGAAAAATTTGTGTTAGTTACAAGTTAGTAATAGTTGATGGTGAATACTAACCCAAGCACGATCTCGTATAATACACTACACACGCCAACCCCCCCTCTCTCCCCCCAAATCACTCTACCTAAGTCATTAACAAATTAATACACATCAATTAATACACCAAAAATACTAACTATAAATAAAGGGTCCAAATTTGAGACAAACAGCGACTCCAGCGTGGTCTAGTCGGATGAGAACGTGTTCTCATCTGGATAGATTGCGATCGAGCCTGTCGGAACGGTTACGTAACTACAGGGCACTAATTTATGTGGTCCCCTCCTGTAGCTGCCTCTGTATCGAAAGGTTCTCTGGATAGCTGGAATTAGCCTGACTCCTAGTAAAGTAGGGAAGAGGTGAAATCCGTTGGGACCACGGACGGATACCTTGGATCCATTGACCTAGGGCAGGTCTAATCACCTGGGATTCGAACCCACGGTGGGAATAAGGGAAAAGAGTTGAAGGGAGGGACACAAATGGTTCCAGAAACCAAACTACACATAAACCCGGACACTCACACACACACACACACACACATACACACACACACACACACACACACACACACTCACCAGGACACTCACAGGGACACTCACTCAGACACACATCCATAGACACAAACTGTAATAAGGAAGACCATCTGAGGGAACACAGATTGCCTCGTGGACCCACAGGTATACCCGAACACACACACTCACCCGGACACTCACAGGGACACTCACCCAGACACACATTCATAGACACATTCTCAGTCGACTTGAGAATGGTCAAGGACTTACCGAAACGTCGTCGTTCCTTCACCTTCTAGTGTGTGGTCTGGTCAACATACTTTAGCCGCGTTATTGTGACTCATCGCCTGCATCCATAGACACAAACTGTGATAAAGAAGACCATCTGAGGGGACACAGATGGCCTCGTGGACTCACAGGTATAACCGGACACACACTCACCCGAACACTCACACAGACACACATCTATACACAAAAACTGTGATAAGGGAGACCATCTGAGGGGACACAGATGGCCTCGTGGACCCACAGGTATAACCGGACAAACACTCCCCCAAACACTCACAGGGACACTCAAACAAACACACAGACAGACATCCATAGACACAAAAATAAATTTTTATACCGAAAATTTAAAAATTAATGATAAATAAGGCAACGAAACGAAAAAATAAATACAATTTAATCATAATATTTATATTACAACCCCCAAACTCATCCAGCTCCTTGGATTGCGGGCAGGAAGCATGGATGCTGTGAGCCATTCCTCTCTGGATCTCCACACTAAGGCGCTGAAAGAGAAAACTGACGGCTGTAGGGTCTCTAGTTGTTTCAATTAGCTTCGACCCCAGCTCCTTCAAAAAACTTGCAGCACTTTTACCCCAGGCACCAAGTGTCTCTGAGGCAATGGGGACAAAATTGTAGTAGTGATCAAGGTCTCCGTTTTTATGTGACTTGGCTGCTTCCCAGTGATTGGCAGCACCTCCTGCCTGAGCAGCACTGAAGTTAACATAGGTGTTGCCTAAAGTTGAAACGCAAGTGTAGTCCCACAATAACTGTCTACCATTCTTCCAGGGGTTCACCGTGATCCCATCTGGGCGACCAACAGGCTCATCAGAGTTGCGGGGCAATACGGAACGGGACTCTCTCTCTGCTGGACAACCTTCCGTGATAAGGCTTCTCTTTATAATGTCGTTAACATCGCAGTGTCTTGCATGCCATCCTCCTGTCCTTTGGCAGAGAAGGCCATGTCGTCCGTACCTGTCGGCCACTGCCTCGCCACCAAAACCCCTGTATTCGGTGTGGATTCGGGCAGTGAGGCGGAGAGCCACAGCCATTCAGAGGGCCTGTGGTGAGACGAGTGCTAGTAGCTGATATTGGGGGTTGCTAATAGCAAGTCCTCTGCATGGGGAGCTGCTACAGCTCTAAGT
>NW_027189989.1:0-2500 GCF_040958095.1 Procambarus clarkii
TGGGATGATACGGGTCTTCTTGTTGTCACGTGCGGCGTTACCGGCGAGCTCCAGAACTTCGGCAGCGAGGTATTCCATGACGGCTGCCAGGTAGACAGGAGCGCCAGCACCGACGCGTTCGGCGTAGTTGCCTTTACGCAGCAGACGGTGAATTCTGCCCACGGGGAACTGAAGTCCGGCCCTGCTGGAGCGAGACTTTGACTTGCCCTTCACTTTGCCTCCCTTGCCGCGTCCTGACATTGCTGCTGCTGTTGTGGGTTTGTGGTGTTTTATGCCGGCCCGCAGATCGAGCTTCGTGTTATATACCCCGCTCAGGATCAAGGGAGTCCGCCACTGACCAATCAGCGCGCTCCGCCACGCGACCCGCTCTGAGCTGAGTCGCGAGCGGGATATAAAAGGAAAGCTCGACTCGCGCAAAAGTTCATTATTGTATCGCAACGCCAGCCAGCACGAGCATCATCATGCCACCCAAGGCATCTGGAAAGGCTGCCAAGAAGGCCGGAAAGGCCCAGAAGGCCATTGCCAAGGGCGATAAGAAAAAGAAGCGCAGGAGGAAGGAGAGCTACAGCATCTACATCTACAAAGTGCTGAAGCAGGTCCACCCCGACACTGGTATCTCTTCCAAAGCCATGTCGATCATGAACTCGTTCGTGAACGACATCTTCGAGCGCATCGCCGCCGAGGCTTCTCGCCTGGCCCACTACAACAAGCGTTCCACCATTACCAGTCGGGAGATCCAGACGGCTGTAAGGCTCCTGTTGCCCGGAGAACTGGCCAAGCACGCCGTCTCTGAGGGCACTAAGGCCGTCACCAAGTACACCTCCTCCAAGTAAACGGCTTACTTACTGCCCTGTGGTGGTGGCTTGGCCTCAAACCAACAAACTCGGCTCCATTGGAGCCACACTTTAATTTCTAAAGAGATTGTGAGTGTTAGACACCAATACTATTATAACAAAAACCTCTGTCACTGAAAGCAAATAGCTATAAAATGAGAATATTTATGAAACTGTCTGTGTGTGTTTCTCTCTCTCAGTCTCTGTCTGTCTGTCTGTCTGTCTCTGTCTCTGTCTCTGTCTCTGCATGTCTCTCTCTCTCTCTCTCTCTCTCTCTCTCTCTCTCTCTCTCTCTCTCTCTCTCTCTCTCTCTCTCTCTCTCTCTCTCTCTCTCTCTCTCTCTCTAACACACATATAAACACTCGGTATCTTTTTTCTAGAGATTAGAGATTCATTGTTATGTTCCACATTAGGATTACTATGCAGGCCACCCTCTTAAGGTTTGAAAATGTCAAGAAAACGGTTAATTTAAAATGTCATCTCCTAACTTAACAGATTAAGCCAGAGGACCAAAAACAGAATAAAACAGGACAGGACAGTATGTCACTTATACAAGCTGCTTTTATTTCTAGTACAGTATGACAATTTTTTTTTTTTTTTTTTTGGAGGGGGGGGGGGGAGGATCCTTGGCAGTGCATAAGAATGAAAAGCGACGGCGTTTTGTTTGTAAGAGGACAGGTTGTACTACAAATGACTTGATTTATTGATATCACGTGTACAGTGTATGTATGCCACCTAAATTATTGTATTTATTTATTTAATATGTATAGATGAAGGTTAATTCATATGACTGATGCTAGGAATGTCTGAAATCTCCTTAGAAGGATATTTTGGCCCTGAGAAGGGCCGAGTTTGGTGTATACTAGGGTGGTCGTTTTAGCTTATGCACGCTCTCCACGGATACGGCGAGCAAGCTGAATGTCCTTTGGCATGATGGTGACACGCTTGGCGTGGATGGCACAGAGGTTAGTGTCCTCGAAGAGACCGACCAGGTAAGCCTCGGATGCCTCCTGTAAAGCCATGACGGCAGACGACTGGAAGCGAAGATCGGTCTTGA
Organism: Procambarus clarkii; assembly: GCF_040958095.1. NCBI lineage: Eukaryota > Metazoa > Arthropoda > Malacostraca > Decapoda > Cambaridae > Procambarus > Procambarus clarkii. The sequence goes on from NW_027189989.1 coordinate 1,891, forward strand.
AGTCCTGGGCAATCTCGCGCACCAGACGCTGGAAGGGAAGTTTCCTGATGAGCAACTCTGTGCTCTTCTGGTAACGACGGATCTCACGCAGGGCGACCGTTCCGGGCCTGTAACGGTGAGGCTTCTTCACGCCCCCTGTGGCAGGAGCAGATTTGCGTGCTGCCTTGGTGGCCAGCTGCTTACGAGGAGCCTTGCCTCCCGTGGACTTGCGAGCAGTCTGCTTGGTGCGAGCCATGGTGAACAACTGTGGTTTGTGATGGCCGGCGCCGAAAAATTTTTGCTTATATACGCCGTCTCGAGGCGCTTGCTCGAGCGCCATTGGCTGCTCGACTCGCCTACGTCACCCCGTTGCCCCTCCCCTCCTTCCTCTGGCTGCAGCCAACAGGCAGCTCACCTCAAACACTATTATCGCTGATTTTGCTCTATTTTTTGGATTTGTGCAAAAGTCATTTCACAGAGACGTGAAACAGACGAGTAGGCAACTGCAGTTTTGAAAGCGTTGTGAGAAAGCCGTGTTTCTGCTCGAGTACAAGCATAAAGTAAGGACAGGCAGGAGTTAGGAGTTGCCATGCTACAAGTACGTCCGCTTGACGGGATATAGTCTGGGGAA
>NW_027189989.1:5000-47500 GCF_040958095.1 Procambarus clarkii
AGCAGTGACAGATGAGACAAATATCATAAAACTGAAGAGCAGATGAGCACACACATGTATGTAATTACAAAGAGAAAATCCACAAATTTCATTAGAATTGCAGGGTAGGCTGAGGAAGTAGGTAGATGTAAAATGTCTGTAAATGGCGAAAGAACATAAACCCAAATGACTGAATAAACGATGTTAAATATCCATGCCAAGGAGAACAAAAATATGTTAGGATACAATTACCATTAAGACACCACAAGAAGGTCCGTATCCTGCCGTGATGACTAAAAAGAGTTGGTTATTAGCCACAATGTGTAGGCAGTCTCATGCCAACGGCCATACCACGTTGAGAACACCGCTTCTCGTCCGATCAGCGAAGTTAAGCAACGTTGGGTTTGGTTAGTACTTGGATGGGTGACCGCCTGGGAACACCAAATGCTGTTGGCAATAATGTTTTTTGTTTTGTTTTGTTTTGTTTCGTTTGTTTTTGTTTGAATGGCTGGCTGGCTGGCTGGCTGGCTGGCTCCACGGGAAATTCACGGAGTTGTGTGGAATAAGGCCTGGTAAAATGAATTAATATGTATGTCATGTTTAAAACAAACTCGCTTAATATAGTGTGTGAGGCTTTATACAAAAACAAACAACCAAAACAAAACATTGTATATATATATATATATATATATATATATATATATATATATATATATATATATATATATATATATATATATATATATATATATATATATATATATATATATATATATATAGCTTAATCCGGGTTTGAACTCGCAACTCCAAGAATACGCATCACTTATATACACTTTACCACTGGACCACTGCAGGACACTTGATGCTGAGGTATCAATTTAATGACGTAAATGCCATTTCCACAAATAAATGATAATTTAAAAGTATTTGTATGTACAAATCTTTTCTGTTTAAAAGGCTACAATATCAGTTACTGATATAATTTGTGTTAATGTTTCTATACCCACAGGAAGGCATGTTTTTGCTTATATGTAAGGGGTACGGAGAAGGAATCCACAGACCATCATTCCCCTTCCCCCCCCCCCCCCTCCCACCTACTACACCACCACCACCACCACCACCACCACCACCACCACCACCACACCACTACTCACCACCATCACCACCACCACCACCACCACCAATCACCACCACCACACCTAACCGAAAACCCCCTAACACATCAACCCTCCCCCCAATCAACAGGCGAAATAATAACCCTCAAATGCCTGCCTGCCTGCCTGCCTGCCTGCCAAGCCGCCAATACTAACGGTCCTTCTCAGAAAGAAAATCTCTTTGTATCTGTATTACTTGATGAAATGTATGATTCTAATAATGAAAATAAATTGTTATGTCGGTTGTATGAGCATAATGACCAATATGCACATGATATGAATGAATTAAATAGTGTAGTTTTAAGTAATTAGGTTGTAGACACATTAAGCGGATATGATATTTGACGCGTCCAGAAACTGGTGATTTTTGGTTTAGTTTTAATGCACCACCACCACCACCATTGCTTCCCCAGAGCCTAATTAAGGACCGGTAAAAGGAGTCATATATGTATGTCATCTATAAAACCAAAGAATGAATAAAAACACACACACACACACCTACATAATAGTACTAGGAAGATTTGTAATGGCATAAAAAAAAAAAAAAGTTACTCCCATTGGGTCGTTTGAACTCGCGACTTCCAAAACACCAGCCACACACCTTACCACCCAGCCACCATAGAGTTGGTATAATTGTGCAACTTTAGTTATAAAACTAAAGTTCTTATTGTCTCAAATCTTATTGTCTGTTCTATGAAAAGGCATGATGTAAATGTATTTTTTGAATGATTGAATTGTAGGCACATTAAGCGGATTCGATATTTGATATATCCAGAAAAGGTGATTTCTGTTCAGTTTTAAAATGCATCACCGTTAACGCTAAAGGACTGGTAAAACGACTCGATGTTTGTCATTTTTAAAATAAACACTAAAACTAGGCCCTTAACATATATAATGTTTGAATATAAATTGAATGCATATAAATACAAAGTGGGAGTGGCTGGCTGGCTGGCTGGCTGGCTGGCTGGCTGGCTGGCTGGCTGGCTGGCTGGCTGGCTGGCTGGCTGGCTGGCTGGCTGGCTGGCTGGCTGGCTGGCTGGCTGCTGGCTGCTGCCTGCCTGCCTGCCTGCCTGCCTGCCTGCCTGCCTGCCTGCCTGCCTGCCTGCCTGCCTGCCTGCCTGCCTGGCTGGCTGGCTGGCTGGCTGCTGGCCCGCCCGCCCGCCCCGCCTGCTTGCCTTGGCCTTGCCTTGCCTTGCCTTGCCTGTCCTGTCCTTGTTATTGCCTTGCCTTGCCTTGCCTTGCCTTGCCTTGCCTTGGCCTTGCCCTTGCTTGCCTGCCCTGCCCTTGCCTTGGCTGCAGCTGGCTGGCTGGCCGTAAATCAACTCTTACAACACCATACCACACCACACCATCACTCATCACCCATCACCCACGCACCGGCCCCAGTCTCCCAGCCTCTCTTATATACCCGAGCAGGCCCTTTAAATTATTTGAATTGTTGCACTTCGGCCAATGGCACGATCGCTGCTGCTCAAACATATTCTGGTTCACAAGTATTATATATATTATATTATATTATATTATATATATATATATTATATATATATATATATATATATATATATATATATATATATATATATATATATATACTATATATATATATATATATATATATATTTATTCATGAAACACATTAAAACCTTGATCATTTATTCATTCATTACGTCTAGTGAAGAATTGCTTTTGTTCATTTGTATGATTAAAAATTGATAGAATATGAATTCCTCGCTTAAAGTAAAATATAAAATATATATTGGATTTATATGATTGGTTAATATTCCAAGTGATGCTGAATATCCCCTATAATTTTGTTTTGTTTGTTTGTTTGTTATGTACACATTCCAAATGAAATCAATATAAATGTTATTATTAATGTTTGAAAGTTGATTGTCTACTTGAATCTCTCTATTAAAGTGTGTGTGGCTCCGGATGGAGCCTGGTTATGGTATTTGTCGTGGTGGGTGGCAGAAGTGCTTACTTCTTCTCTGTCTTCTTTGGCAAAGAACTGCCTGAATGTTTGGAAGAACACCTCCCTGTGCAATGGTTACGCCAGACAGAAGTTTGTTGAGTTCTTCGTCGTTGCGGATGGCCAACTGCAAGTGACGTGGGATGATACGGGTCTTCTTGTTGTCACGTGCGGCGTTACCGGCGGAGCTCCAGAACTTCGGCAGCGAGGTATTCCATGACGGCTGCCAGGTAGACAGGAGCGCCAGCACCGACGCGTTCGGCGTAGTTGCCTTTACGCAGCAGACGGTGAATTCTGCCCACGGGGAACTGAAGTCCGGCCCTGCTGGAGCGAGACTTTGACTTGCCCTTCACTTTGCCTCCCTTGCCGCGTCCTGACATTGCTGCTGCTGTTGTGGGTTTGTGGTGTTTTATGCCGGCCCGCAGATCGAGCTTCGTGTTATATACCCCGCTCAGGATCAAGGGAGTCCGCCACTGACCAATCAGCGCGCTCCGCCACGCGACCCGCTCTGAGCTGAGTCGCGAGCGGGATATAAAAGGAAAGCTCGACTCGCGCAAAAGTTCATTATTGTATCGCAACGCCAGCCAGCACGAGCATCATCATGCCACCCAAGGCATCTGGAAAGGCTGCCAAGAAGGCCGGAAGGCCAGAAGGCCATTGCCAAGGGCGATAAGAAAAAGAAGCGCAGGAGGAAGGAGAGCTACAGCATCTACATCTACAAAGTGCTGAAGCAGGTCCACCCGACACTGGTATCTCTTCCAAAGCCATGTCGATCATGAACTCGTTCGTGAACGACATCTTCGAGCGCATCGCCGCCGAGGCTTCTCGCCTGGCCCACTACAACAAGCGTTCCACCATTACCAGTCGGGAGATCCAGACGGCTGTAAGGCTCCTGTTGCCCGGAGAACTGGCCAAGCACGCCGTCTCTGAGGGCACTAAGGCCGTCACCAAGTACACCTCCTCCAAGTAAACGGCTTACTTACTGCCCTGTGGTGGTGGCTTGGCCTCAAACCAACAAACTCGGCTCCATTGGAGCCACACTTTAATTTCTAAAGAGGATTGTGAGTGTTAGACACCAATACTATTATAACAAAAACCTCTGTCACTGAAAGCAAATAGCTATAAATGAGAATATTTATGAAACTGTCTGTGTGTGTTTCTCTCTCTCAGTCTCTGTCTGTCTGTCTGTCTGTCTGTCTCTGTCTCTGTCTCTGCATGTCTCTCTCTCTCTCTCTCTCTCTCTCTCTCTCTCTCTCTCTCTCTCTCTCTCTCTCTCTCTCTCTCTCTCTCTCCTCTCTCTCTCTCTCTCTCTCTCTCTCTCTCTCTCTCTCAACACACATATAAACACTCGGTATCTTTTTTCTAGAGATTAGAGATTCATTGTTATGTTCCACATTAGGATTACTATGCAGGCCACCCTCTTAAGGTTGAAAATGTCAAGAAAACGGTTAATTTAAAATGTCATCTCCTAAACTTAACAGATTAAGCCAGAGGACCAAAAACAGAATAAAACAGGACAGGACAGTATGTCACTTATACAAGCTGCTTTTATTTCTAGTACAGTATGACAATTTTTTTTTTTTTTTTTTGGAGGGGGGGGGGGGGGAGGATCCTTGGCAGTGCATAAGAATGAAAAGCGACGGCGTTTTGTTTGTAAGAGGACAGGTTGTACTACAAATGACTTGATTTATTGATATCACGTGTACAGTGTATGTATGACACCTAAATTATTGTATTTATTTATTTATTATATGTATAGATGAAGGTTAATTCATATGACTGATGCTAGGAATGTCTGAAATCTCCTTAGAAGGATATTTTGGCCCTGAGAAGGGCCGAGTTTGGTGTATACTAGGGTGGTCGTTTTAGCTTATGCACGCTCTCCACGGATACGGCGAGCAAGCTGAATGTCCTTTGGCATGATGGTGACACGCTTGGCGTGGATGGCACAGAGGTTAGTGGTCCTCGAAGAGACCGACCAGGTAAGCCTCGGATGCCTCCTGTAAAGCCATGACGGCAGACGACTGGAAGCGAAGATCGGTCTTGAAGTCCTGGGCAATCTCGCGCACCAGACGCTGGAAGGGAAGTTTCCTGATGAGCAACTCTGTGCTCTTCTGGTAACGACGGATCTCACGCAGGGCGACCGTTCCGGGCCTGTAACGGTGAGGCTTCTTCACGCCCCCTGTGGCAGGAGCAGACTTGCGTGCTGCCTTGGTGGCCAGCTGCTTACGAGGAGCCTTGCCTCCCGTGGACTTGCGAGCAGTCTGCTTGGTGCGAGCCATGGTGAACAACTGTGGTTTGTGATGGCCGGCGCCGAAAAATTTTTGCTTATATACGCCGTCTCGAGGCGCTTGCTCGAGCGCCATTGGCTGCTCGACTCGCCTACGTCACCCCGTTGCCCCTCCCCTCCTTCCTCTGGCTGCAGCCAACAGGCAGCTCACCTCAAACACTATTATCGCTGATTTTGCTCTATTTTTTGGATTTGTGCAAAAGTCATTTCACAGAGACGTGAAACAGACGAGTAGGCAACTGCAGTTTTGAAAGCGTTGTGAGAAAGCCGTGTTTCTGCTCGAGTACAAGCATAAAGTAAGGACAGGCAGGAGTTAGGAGTTGCCATGCTACAAGTACGTCCGCTTGACGGGATATAGTCTGGGGAAATCGTGCCGAAATTTTATTATTCACACAACTTCAACACCATGACTGGACGCGGCAAGGGAGGCAAGGGACTCGGAAAGGGTGGCGCCAAGCGTCATCGTAAGGTGCTACGTGACAACATCCAGGGCATCACCAAGCCCGCTATTCGTCGCTTAGCTCGTCGTGGCGGCGTGAAGCGTATTTCGGGTCTCATCTACGAAGAGACCCGTGGCGTCCTGAAGGTGTTCCTCGAGAACGTCATCCGTGATGCTGTAACCTACACGGAACACGCCAAGAGGAAGACCGTCACTGCCATGGACGTGGTGTACGCTCTGAAGCGCCAGGGTCGTACCCTCTACGGATTCGGCGGATAAGAGCTTGGCTAATCCATCGATTCCACCCACCACCACCTCAAAACGGGACCTAATTAGGTCCCTATACTTTTTTACTGAAGGGCTTAATAGACGATAACATAAATTGTTTTGATATCAGCTAGCACATTGGGTCTTATGAAATCTATTTTTTATCCTCGCATGCTTAAAGGGACTCTGATTGGGGAGGGAGGGGTGGGGGGGGGGGGAAGGTTTGTTCCGTTATATACTAGCAGAGCAGGATCATTGGTGGTGGGGGGGGGGGGGGGTGAGGGAGAGAGAGAGAGAGAGAGAGAGATCTTTCCCAACTCTTCCTTTTTACATGAGTGAGCTACCCGTTTTATTCATTTTATCCTTCTCAGAGCTTGTTTTGATAGTATCCAAATGATGGTAAATGAAAAAGGGAGGACACGAATATCTACCCAGAATTCAGGACTGGCAATCGATATGCATGTTTGAGTGCGAATCTTTTTCTCTCTCAACTTAGGTATACGTTTATGTCGTACCTAAAAGCGAGAACCACACTATTGGGACAAGTATGCAAGGCCCAATTTTCCTAACAAGCACAGTTAATTTTGTTATTTTCGAACATTTCTTTCCAAATTGGTTTATCCAATTAACAGTATTATATTAAGATCATGAATTGCTGGGTTAGGTTAGGTTAGGTTAGGTTAGGTTAGCTTAGCTTAGGTTAGGTTAGGTTAGCTTAGCTTGGGTTAGCATAGGTTAGGTTAGGTTTGATTACATTTCTATGTTAGATTTAACTCAAATTCAAAACAATTGCAGTCATTCGGCTTGTTAGTCAACTTGCCTCTAATAGGGGCAATTTGTCTAACAAGACTATTTAGTTTTGTGTGCATATATATATATATATATATAATATATATATATATATATATATATATATAATATATATATATATATATATATATATAATATATATATATATATATATATATATATATATATATATATATATTATAGCTTCAAGACTCCGAACCAATATAGAAGCATCAAGAGGAAGTGCTTGTGTTATGGGCCAATAGGCCTTCTGCAGTTACTTCCATTCTTATGTTTTTATTCCCATTGGTTCGTGTTTTATCTTGTGTAAATGTCAATCACCTCACCCAAAACTTTGGTACCATATCACCTCACCCATGTATGTGTGTATATATATATATATATATATATATATATATATATATATATATATATATATATATATATATATATATATATATATATATATATATATATATATATATATAATATACAGAGTAAATCTACCCCAAAAGTAATGATTTATTTGTCTACAAAACTAAACTCTTTTTGGAATCATATGAGGCCCCTCCACTGAGGGGGGAGGCCTGGATGTTTATTGTCATGTGTATTCATGCTGCTTGCATGTCGTCGTTTATTTTGCCTTTGTTGTTTTCTTGACAGCTTTCTTTGCCTTGGGTGGTTTGGGAGATTTTGAAGCTCTCTTTATTTTGGGCTTTTTGTTCCCAACAACAAGCTGCTGCCTGCTGCTTCTTTTTCAAGGCTGTAGGTGGTTTGTTGCTTGTGGCGGCTTTCTTGGGAGTTACCACGGCCTTCTTTGCTGCTGTAGATGGTTTCTTGGTTGTGGTGGCTTTCTTGGAGTTAGAACGGCCCTCTTCTCTGCTACGGCCAGCTTGAATGATCCACTAGCTCCACTTCCCTTGGTCTGAACAAGAATGCCGTCAGCCACTGCTTTCTTGAGAAATCTTCGGATGTAAATGGCGATCTTGGCAGCCTCGACTTTGTTGTTGGCAACAACGTACTTCTTGATTGCTTGTAGAGACGAGCCCTTACGGTCTTTGAGTGCTGCGACCGCGGCTAGAACCATTTGACTAGTTTTCGGGTGAGCAACCTGGACGCGAGGTTTCCTGGTGGTGGCCACCACAGCAGCAGCAGCCGCAGCCTTCTTGGTAGGCTTTGCTTCTACCATGATGATGATGAGATAACCAAGGTGATGAGAGACGCTCAGACAGTCACGGGGGAATGATGCTGCCGCCGCTTGAGCCGAACCTATTTATGTGCCGGCACGGTACAGAAGCTGCAACCTGGCAACTCGTCCACCAATCACGACGGTTGGTTTTACGGCTCCGAAACCTGGATCCCATATCTTCTCTAAAATAGAAGCATTTGTTCATGTTCTTTGTAAAAGTATCATAAAGCAGGACAGATGAGACAAATATCATAAAAACTGAAGAGCAGATGAGCACACACATGTATGTATTACAAAAGAAAATCCACAAATTCATTAGAAATTGGCAGGGTAGGCTGAGGAAGTAGGTAGATGTAAAATGTCTGTAAATGGCGAAAGAACATAAACCCAAGACTGAATAAACGATGTTAAATATCCATGCCAAGGAGACAAAAATATGTTAGGATACAATTACCATTAAGACACCACAAGAAGGTCCGTATCCTGCCGTGATGACTAAAAGAGTTGGTTATTAGCCACAATGTGTAGGCAGTCTCATGCCAACGGCCATACCACGTTGAGAACACCGCTTCTCGTCCGATCAGCGAAGTTAAGCAACGTTGGGTTTGGTTAGTACTTGGATGGGTGACCGCCTGGGAACACCAAATGCTGTTGGCAATAATGTTTTTTGTTTTGTTTTGTTTTGTTTCGTTTGTTTTTGTTTGAATGGCTGGCTGGCTGCTCCCACGGGAAATTCACGGAGTTGTGTGGAATAAGGCCTGGTAAAATGAATTAATATGTATGTCATGTTTAAAACAAACTCGCTTAATATAGTGTGTGAGGCTTTATACAAAAACAAACAACCAAAACAAAACATGTTGTATATCTATAATATATATATATATATATAATATAATATATATAATATATATATATATATATATATATATATATATATATATATATATATAATATATATATATATAGCTTAATCCGGGTTGAACTCGCAACTCCAAGAATACGCATCACTTATATACACTTTACCACTGGACCACTGCAGGACACTGATGCTGAGGTATCAATTTAATGACGTAAATGCCATTTCCACAAATAAATGATAATTTAAAAGTATTTGTATGTACAAATCTTTTCTGTTTAAAGGCTACAATATCAGTTACTGATATAATTTGTGTTAATGTTTCTATACCCACAGGAAGGCATGTTTTTGCTTATATGTAAGGGGTACGGAGAAGGAATCCACAGACATCATTCCCCTTCCCCCCCCCCCCCCTCCCACCTACTACCACACCACTACCACCACCACCACCACCACTACTCACCACCAATCACCACCAATCACCACCACCACCAATCACCACCAATCACCACCAATCACCACCACCACACCTAACCGAAAACCCCCTAACACATCAACCCTCCCCCCAATCAACAGGCGAAATAATAACCCTCAAATGCCTGCCTGCCTGCCCTGCTCAGCAGCCAATACTAACGGTCTTCTCAGAAAGAAAATCTCTTTGTATCTGTATTACTTGATGAAATGTATGATTCTAATAATGAAAATAAATTGTTATGTCGGTTGTATGAGCATAATGACCAATATGCACATGATATGAATGAATTAAATAGTGTAGTTTTAAGTAATTAGGTTGTAGACACATTAAGCGGATATGATATTTGACGCGTCCAGAACTGGTGATTTTTGGTTTAGTTTTAAATGCACACCACCACCACCATTGCTTCCCCAGAGCCTAATTAAGGACCGGTAAAAGGAGTCAATATGTATGTCATCTATAAAACCAAAGAATGAATAAAAACACACACACACACACCTACATAATAGTACTAGGAAGATTGTATGGCATAAAAAAAAAAAAGTACTCCCATTGGTCGTTTGAACTCGCGACTTCCAAAACACCAGCCACACACCTTACCACCCAGCCACCATAGAGTTGGTATAATTGTGCAACTTTAGTTATAAAACTAAAGTTCTTATTGTCTCAAATCTTATTGTCTGTTCTATGAAAAGGCATGATGTAAATTATGTATTTTTTGAATGATTGAATTGTAGGCACATTAAGCGGATTCGATATTTGATATATCCAGAAAAGGTGATTTCTGTTCAGTTTTAAAATGCATCACCGTTAACGCTAAAGGACTGGTAAAACGACTCGATGTTTGTCATTTTTAAAATAACACTAAAACTAGGCCCTTAACATATATAATGTTTGAATATAAATTGAATGCATATAAATACAAAGTGGGAGTGGCTGGCTGGCTGGCTGGCTGGCCTGGCTGGCTGGCTGGCTGGCCTGCCTGGCCTGGCTGCCTGGCTGCCTGCCTGGCTGGCTGGCTGCCTGGCCTGGCTGCCTGCTGGCTGCCTGCCTGCCTGCTGGCCTGCTGGCTGCCTGGCTGGCTGGCTGGCTGCTGCCTGCCTCGCCTGCCCGCCGCCCGCCCGCCCGCGCCCGCCCGCCTGCTTGCCTTGCCTTGTCCTTGCCTTGCCTTGCCTGTCCTGTCCTGTAGTGCCTTGCCTTGCCTTGCCTTGCCTTGCCTTGCCTTGCCTTGCCTTGCCCTGCCCTGCCTCTGCCCTTGGCTGCAGCTGGCTGGCTGGCCGTAAATCAACTCTTAACAACACCATACCACACCACACCATCCACTCATCACCCATCACCCACCACCGGCCCCAGTCTCCCAGCCTCTCTTATATACCCGAGCAGGCCCTTTAAATTATTTGAATTGTTGCACTTCGGCCAATGCGGCACGATCGCTGCTGCTCAAACATATTCTGGTTCACAAGTATTATAATATATTATATTATATTATATTATATATATATATATATATATATATATATATATATAATATATATATATATATATATATATATATATATATATATATATATATATTTATTCATGAAACACATTAAAACCTTGATCATTTATTCATTCATTACGTCTAGTGAAGAATTGCTTTTGTTCATTTGTATGATTAAAAATTGATAGAATATGAATTCCTCGCTTAAAGTAAAATATAAAATATATATTGGATTTATATGATTGGTTAATATTCCAAGTGATGCTGAATATCCCCTATAATTTTGTTTTGTTTGTTTGTTGTTATGTACACATTCCAAATGAAATCAATATAAATGTTATTATTAATGTTTGAAAGTTGATTGTCTACTTGAATCTCTCTATTAAAGTGTGTGTGGCTCCGGATGGAGCCTGGTTATGGTATTTGTCGTGGTGGGTGGCAGAAGTGCTTACTTCTTCTCTGTCTTCTTTGGCAAAAGAACTGCCTGAATGTTTGGAAGAACACCTCCCTGTGCAATGGTTACGCCAGACAGAAGTTTGTTGAGTTCTTCGTCGTTGCGGATGGCCAACTGCAAGTGACGTGGGATGATACGGGTCTTCTTGTTGTCACGTGCGGCGTTACCGGCGAGCTCCAGAACTTCGGCAGCGAGGTATTCCATGACGGCTGCCAGGTAGACAGGAGCGCCAGCACCGACGCGTTCGGCGTAGTTGCCTTTACGCAGCAGACGGTGAATTCTGCCCACGGGGAACTGAAGTCCGGCCCTGCTGGAGCGAGACCTTTGACTTGCCCTTCACTTTGCCTCCTTGCCGCGTCCTGACATTGCTGCTGCTGTTGTGGGTTTGTGGTGTTTTATGCCGGCCCGCAGATCGAGCTTCGTGTTATATACCCCGCTCAGGATCAAGGGAGTCCCGCCACTGACCAATCAGCGCGCTCCGCCACGCGACCCGCTCTGAGCTGAGTCGCGAGCGGGATATAAAAGGAAAGCTCGACTCGCGCAAAAGTTCATTATTGTATCGCAACGCCAGCCAGCACGAGCATCATCATGCCACCCAAGGCATCTGGAAAGGCTGCCAAGAAGGCCGGAAAGGCCCAGAAGGCCATTGCCAAGGGCGATAAGAAAAAGAAGCGCAGGAGGAAGGAGAGCTACAGCATCTACATCTACAAAGTGCTGAAGCAGGTCCACCCCGACACTGGTATCTCTTCCAAAGCCATGTCGATCATGAACTCGTTCGTGAACGACATCTTCGAGCGCATCGCCGCCGAGGCTTCTCGCCTGGCCCACTACAACAAGCGTTCCACCATTACCAGTCGGGAGATCCAGACGGCTGTAAGGCTCCTGTTGCCCGGAGAACTGGCCAAGCACGCCGTCTCTGAGGGCACTAAGGCCGTCACCAAGTACACCTCCTCCAAGTAAACGGCTTACTTACTGCCCTGTGGTGGTGGCTTGGCCTCAAACCAACAAACTCGGCTCCATTGGAGCCACACTTTAATTTCTAAAGAGATTGTGAGTGTTAGACACCAATACTATTATAACAAAAACCTCTGTCACTGAAAGCAAATAGCTATAAAATGAGAATATTTATGAAACTGTCTGTGTGTGTTTCTCTCTCTCAGTCTCTGTCTGTCTGTCTGTCTGTCTGTCTCTGTCTTCTGTCTCTGTCTCTGCTGTCTCTCTCTCTCTCTCTCTCTCTCTCTCTCTCTCTCTCTCTCTCTCTCTCTCTCTCTCTCTCTCTCTCTCTCTCTCTCTCTCTCTCTCTCTCTCTCTCAACACACATATAAACACTCGGTATCTTTTTTTTCTAGAGATTAGAGATTCATTGTTATGTTCCACATTAGGATTACTATGCAGGCCACCCTCTTAAGGTTTGAAAATGTCAAGAAAACGGTTAATTTAAAATGTCATCTCCTAACTTAACAGATTAAGCCAGAGGACCAAAAACAGAATAAAACAGGACAGGACAGTATGTCACTTATACAAGCTGCTTTTATTTTCTAGTACAGTATGACAATTTTTTTTTTTTTTTTTTTTGGAGGGGGGGGGGGGGGGGGGAGGATCCTTGGCAGTGCATAAGAATGAAAAGCGACGGCGTTTTGTTTGTAAGAGGACAGGTTGTACTACAAATGACTTGATTTATTGATATCACGTGTACAGTGTATGTATGACACCTAAATTATTGTATTTATTTTATTTATTATATGTATAGATGAAGGTTAATTCATATGACTGATGCTAGGAATGTCTGAAATCTCCTTAGAAGGATATTTTGGCCCTGAGAAGGGCCGAGTTTGGTGTATACTAGGGTGGTCGTTTAGCTTATGCACGCTCTCCACGGATACGGCGAGCAAGCTGAATGTCCTTTGGCATGATGGTGACACGCTTGGCGTGGATGGCACAGAGGTTAGTGTCCTCGAAGAGACCGACCAGGTAAGCCTCGGATGCCTCCTGTAAAGCCATGACGGCAGACGACTGGAAGCGAAGATCGGTCTTGAAGTCCTGGGCAATCTCGCGCACCAGACGCTGGAAGGGAAGTTTCCTGATGAGCAACTCGGTGCTCTTCTGGTAACGACGGATCTCACGCAGGGCGACCGTTCCGGGCCTGTAACGGTGAGGCTTCTTCACACCCCCTGTGGCAGGAGCAGACTTGCGTGCTGCCTTGGTGGCCAGCTGCTTACGAGGAGCCTTGCCTCCCGTGGACTTGCGAGCAGTCTGCTTGGTGCGAGCCATGGTGAACAACTGTGGTTTGTGATGGCCGGCGCCGAAAAATTTTTGCTTATATACGCCGTCTCGAGGCGCTTGCTCGAGCGCCATTGGCTGCTCGACTCGCCTACGTCACCCCGTTGCCCCTCCCCTCCTTCCTCTGGCTGCAGCCAACAGGCAGCTCACCTCAAATCACTATTATCGCTGATTTTGCTCTATTTTTTGGATTTGTGCAAAAGTCATTTCACAGAGACGTGAAACAGACGAGTAGGCAACTGCAGTTTTGAAAGCGTTGTGAGAAAGCCGTGTTTCTGCTCGAGTACAAGCATAAAGTAAGGACAGGCAGGAGTTAGGAGTTGCCATGCTACTAAGTACGTCCGCTTGACGGGATATAGTCTGGGGAAATCGTGCCGAAATTTTATTATTCACACAACTTCAACACCATGACTGGACGCGGCAAGGGAGGCAAGGGACTCGGAAAGGGTGGCGCCAAGCGTCATCGTAAGGTGCTACGTGACAACATCCAGGGCATCACCAAGCCCGCTATTCGTCGCTTAGCTCGTCGTGGCGGCGTGAAGCGTATTTCGGGTCTCATCTACGAAGAGACCCGTGGCGTCCTGAAGGTGTTCCTCGAGAACGTCATCCGTGATGCTGTAACCTACACGGAACACGCCAAGAGGAAGACCGTCACTGCCATGGACGTGGTGTACGCTCTGAAGCGCCAGGGTCGTACCCTCTACGGATTCGGCGGATAAGAGCTTGGCTAATCCATCGATTCCACCCACCACCACCTCAAAACGGGACCTAATTAGGTCCCTATACTTTTTTACTGAAGGGCTTAATAGACGATAACATAAATTGTTTTGATATCAGCTAGCACATTGGGTCTTATGAAATCTATTTTTTATCCTCGCATGCTTAAAGGGACTCTGATTGGGGAGGGAGGGGTGGGGGGGGGGGGAAGGTTTGTTCCGTTATATACTAGCAGAGCAGGATCATTGGTGGTGGGGGGGGGGGGGGAGGGGGAGGAGAGAGAGAGAGAGAGAGAGAGAGAGAGAGAGAGAGATCTTTCCCAACTCTTCCTTTTTACATGAGTGAGCTACCCGTTTTATTCATTTTATCCTTCTCAGAGCTGTTTTGATAGTATCCAAATGATGGTAAATGAAAAGGGAGGACACGAATATCTACCCAGAATTCAGGACTGGCAATCGATATGCATGTTTGAGTGCGAATCTTTTTCTCTCTCAACTTAGGTATACGTTTATGTCGTACCTAAAAGCGAGAACCACACTATTGGGACAAGTATGCAAGGCCCAATTTTCCTAACAAGCACAGTTAATTTTGTTATTTTCGAACATTTCTTTCCAAATTGGTTTATCCAATTAACAGTATTATATTAAGATCATGAATTGCTGGGTTAGGTTAGGTTAGGTTAGCTTAGCTTAGGTTAGGTTAGGTTGTTAGGTTAGGTTAGCTTAGCTTGTTAGCTTAGGTTAGGTTAGGTTAGCTTAGCTTGGGTTAGCATAGGTTAGGTTAGGTTTGATTACATTTCTATGTTAGATTTAACTCAAATTCAAAACAATTGCAGTCATTCGGCTTGTTAGTCAACTTGCCTCTAATAGGGGCAATTTGTCTAACAAGACTATTTAGTTTGTGTGCATATATATATATATATATATATATATATATATATATATATATATATATATATATATATATATATATATATATATATATATATATATATATATATATATATATTATAGCTTCAAGACTCCGAACCAATATAGAAGCATCAAGAGGAAGTGCTTGTGTTATGGGCCAATAGGCCTTCTGCAGTTACTTCCATTCTTATGTTTTTATTCCCATTGGTTCGTGTTTTATCTTGTGTAAATGTCAATCACCTTCACCCAAAACTTTGGTACCATATCACCTCACCCATGTATGTGTGTATATATATATATATATATATATATAATATATATATATATATATATATATATATATATATATATATATATATATATATATATATATATATATATATATAATATACAGAGTAAATCTACCCCAAAAGTAATGATTTATTTGTCTACAAAACTAAACTCTTTTTGGAATCATATGAGGCCCCTCCACTGAGGGGGGAGGCCTGGATGTTATTGTCATGTGTATTCATGCTGCTTGCATGTCGTCGTTTATTTTGCCTTTGTTGTTTTCTTGACAGCTTTCTTTGCCTTGGGTGGTTTGGGAGATTTTGAAGCTCTCTTTATTTTGGGCTTTTTGTTCCCAACAACAAGCTGCTGCTGCTGCTGCTTCTTTTTCAAGGCTGTAGGTGGTTTGTTGCTTGTGGCGGCTTTCTTGGGAGTTACCACGGCCTTCTTTGCTGCTGTAGATGGTTTCTTGGTTGTGGTGGCTTTCTTGGGAGTTAGAACGGCCCTCTTCTCTGCTACGGCCAGCTTGAATGATCCACTAGCTCCACTTCCCTTGGTCTGAACAAGAATGCCGTCAGCCACTGCTTTCTTGAGAAATCTTCGGATGTAAATGGCGATCTTGGCAGCCTCGACTTTGTTGTTGGCAACAACGTACTTCTTGATTGCTTGTAGAGACGAGCCCTTACGGTCTTTGAGTGCTGCGACCGCGGCTAGAACCATTTGACTAGTTTTCGGGTGAGCAACCTGGACGCGAGGTTTCCTGGTGGTGGCCACCACAGCAGCAGCAGCCGCAGCCTTCTTGGTAGGCTTTGCTTCTACCATGATGATGATGAGATAACCAAGGTGATGAGAGACGCTCAGACAGTCACGGGGGAATGATGCTGCCGCCGCTTGAGCCGAACCTATTTATGTGCCGGCACGGTACAGAAGCTGCAACCTGGCAACTCGTCCACCAATCACGACGGTTGGTTTTACGGCTCCGAAACCTGGATCCCATATCTTCTCTAAAATAGAAGCATTTGTTCATGTTCTTTGTAAAAGTATCATAAAGCAGGACAGATGAGACAAATATCATAAAAACTGAAGAGCAGATGAGCACACACATGTATGTATTACAAAAGAAAATCCACAAATTCATTAGAAATTGGCAGGGTAGGCTGAGGAAGTAGGTAGATGTAAAATGTCTGTAAATGGCGAAAGAACATAAACCCAAGACTGAATAAACGATGTTAAATATCCATGCCAAGGAGACAAAAATATGTTAGGATACAATTACCATTAAGACACCACAAGAAGGTCCGTATCCTGCCGTGATGACTAAAAAGAGTTGGTTATTAGCCACAATGTGTAGGCAGTCTCATGCCAACGGCCATACCACGTTGAGAACACCGCTTCTCGTCCGATCAGCGAAGTTAAGCAACGTTGGGTTTGGTTAGTACTTGGATGGGTGACCGCCTGGGAACACCAAATGCTGTTGGCAATAATGTTTTTTGTTTTGTTTTGTTTTGTTTCGTTTGTTTTTGTTTGAATGGCTGGCTGGCTGGCTCCACGGGAAATTCACGGAGTTGTGTGGAATAAGGCCTGGTAAAATGAATTAATATGTATGTCATGTTTAAAACAAACTCGCTTAATATAGTGTGTGAGGCTTTATACAAAAACAAACAACCAAAACAAAACATGTTGTATATATATATATATATATATATATATATATATATATATATATATATATATATATATATATATATATATATATATATATATATATATATAGCTTAATCCGGGTTTGAACTCGCAACTCCAAGAATACGCATCACTTATATACACTTTACCACTGGACCACTGCAGGACACTTGATGCTGAGGTATCAATTTAATGACGTAAATGCCATTTCCACAAATAAATGATAATTTAAAAGTATTTGTATGTACAAATCTTTTCTGTTTAAAAGGCTACAATATCAGTTACTGATATAATTTGTGTTAATGTTTCTATACCCACAGGAAGGCATGTTTTTGCTTATATGTAAGGGTACGGAGAAGGAATCCACAGACCATCATTCCCCTTCCCCCCCCCCCCCCCCCCCTCCCACCTACTACCACCACCACCACCACCACCACCACCACCACCACCAATCACCACCAATCACCACCAATCACCACCAATCACCACCAATCACCACCACCACACCTAACCGAAAACCCCCTAACACATCAACCCTCCCCCCAATCAACAGGCGAAATAATAACCCTCAAATGCCTGCCTGCCTGCCTGCCTGCCAGCCAGCCAATACTAACGGTCTTCTCAGAAAGAAAATCTCTTTGTATCTGTATTACTTGATGAAATGTATGATTCTAATAATGAAAATAAATTTTGATGTCGGTTGTATGAGCATAATGACCAATATGCACATGATATGAATGAATTAAATAGTGTAGTTTTAAGTAATTAGGTTGTAGACACATTAAGCGGATATGATATTTGACGCGTCCAGAACTGGTGATTTTTGGTTTAGTTTTAAATGCACCACCACCACCACCATTGCTTCCCCAGAGCCTAATTAAGGACCGGTAAAAGGAGTCAATATGTATGTCATCTATAAAACCAAAGAATGAATAAAAAACACACACACACACACCTACATAATAGTACTAGGAAGATTGTATGGCATAAAAAAAAAAAAGTACTCCCATTGGGTCGTTTGAACTCGCGACTTCCAAAACACCAGCCACACACCTTACCACCCAGCCACCATAGAGTTGGTATAATTGTGCAACTTTAGTTATAAAAGTAAAGTTCTTATTGTCTCAAATCTTATTGTCTGTTCTATGAAAAGGCATGATGTAAATTATGTATTTTTTGAATGATTGAATTGTAGGCACATTAAGCGGATTCGATATTTGATATATCCAGAAAAGGTGATTTCTGTTCAGTTTTAAAATGCATCACCGTTAACGCTAAAGGACTGGTAAAACGACTCGATGTTTGTCATTTTTAAAATAAACACTAAAACTAGGCCCTTAACATATATAATGTTTGAATATAAATTGAATGCATATAAATACAAAGTGGGAGTGGCTGGCTGGCTGGCTGGCTGGCTGGCTGGCTGGCTGGCTGCCTGCCTGCCTGCCTGCCTGCCTGCCTGCCTGCCTGCTGCCTGGCTGGCTGGCTGGCTGGCTGCTGGCTGGCTGGCTGGCTGGCTGGCTGGCTGGCTGGCTGGCTGGCTGGCTGGCTGGCTGGCTGCCTGCCTGCCTGCCTGCCCGCCCGCCCGCCCGCCCGCCCGCCCGCCCGCCTGCTTGCCTTGCCTTGCCTTGCCTTGCCTTGCCTGTCCTGTCCTGTTATTGCCTTGCCTTGCCTTGCCTTGCCTTGCCTTGCCCTGCCCTGCCCTGCCTTGGCTGCAGCTGGCTGGCTGGCCGTAAATCAACTCTTAACAACACCACACCACACCACACCATCACTCATCACCCATCACCCACCACCGGCCCCAGTCTCCCAGCCTCTCTTATATACCCGAGCAGGCCCTTTAAATTATTTGAATTGTTGCACTTCGGCCAATGGCAGCACGATCGCTGCTGCTCAAACATATTCTGGTTCACAAGTATTATAATATATTATATTATATTATATATATATATATATATATATATATATATATATATATATATATATATATATATATATATATATATATATATATATATATATATATATATATATTATTCATGAAACACATTAAAACCTTGATCATTTATTCATTCATTACGTCTAGTGAAGAATTGCTTTTGTTCATTTGTATGATTAAAAATTGATAGAATATGAATTCCTCGCTTAAAGTAAAATATAAAATATATATTGGATTTATATGATTGGTTAATATTCCAAGTGATGCTGAATATCCCCTATAATTTTGTTTTGTTTGTTTGTTTGTTATGTACACATTCCAAATGAAATCAATATAAATGTTATTATTAATGTTTGAAAGTTGATTGTCTACTTGAATCTCTCTATTAAAGTGTGTGTGGCTCCGGATGGAGCCTGGTTATGGTATTTGTCGTGGTGGGTGGCAGAAGTGCTTACTTCTTCTCTGTCTTCTTTGGCAAAAGAACTGCCTGAATGTTTGGAAGAACACCTCCCTGTGCAATGGTTACGCCAGACAGAAGTTTGTTGAGTTCTTCGTCGTTGCGGATGGCCAACTGCAAGTGACGTGGGATGATACGGGTCTTCTTGTTGTCACGTGCGGCGTTACCGGCGAGCTCCAGAACTTCGGCAGCGAGGTATTCCATGACGGCTGCCAGGTAGACAGGAGCGCCAGCACCGACGCGTTCGGCGTAGTTGCCCTTACGCAGCAGACGGTGAATTCTGCCCACGGGGAACTGAAGTCCGGCCCTGCTGGAGCGAGACTTTGACTTGCCCTTCACTTTGCCTCCCTTGCCGCGTCCTGACATTGCTGCTGCTGTTGTGGGTTTGTGGTGTTTTATGCCGGCCCCGCAGATCGAGCTTCGTGTTATATACCCCGCTCAGGATCAAGGGAGCCCGCCACTGACCAATCAGCGCGCTCCGCCACGCGACCCGCTCTGAGCTGAGTCGCGAGCGGGATATAAAAGGAAAGCTCGCCTCGCGCAAAAGTTCATTATTGTATCGCAACGCCAGCCAGCACGAGCATCATCATGCCACCCAAGGCATCTGGAAAGGCTGCCAAGAAGGCCGGAAAGGCCCAGAAGGCCATTGCCAAGGGCGATAAGAAAAAGAAGCGCAGGAGGAAGGAGAGCTACAGCATCTACATCTACAAAGTGCTGAAGCAGGTCCACCCCGACACTGGTATCTCTTCCAAAGCCATGTCGATCATGAACTCGTTCGTGAACGACATCTTCGAGCGCATCGCCGCCGAGGCTTCTCGCCTGGCCCACTACAACAAGCGTTCCACCATTACCAGTCGGGAGATCCAGACGGCTGTAAGGCTCCTGTTGCCCGGAGAACTGGCCAAGCACGCCGTCTCTGAGGGCACTAAGGCCGTCACCAAGTACACCTCCTCCAAGTAAACGGCTTACTTACTGCCCTGTGGTGGTGGCTTGGCCTCAAACCAACAAACTCGGCTCCATTGGAGCCACACTTTAATTTCTAAAGAGATTGTGAGTGTTAGACACCAATACTATTATAACAAAAACCTCTGTCACTGAAAGCAAATAGCTATAAAATGAGAATATTTATGAAACTGTCTGTGTGTGTTTCTCTCTCTCAGTCTCTGTCTGTCTGTCTGTCTGTCTGTCTCTGTCTCTGTCTCTGTCTCTGCATGTCTGTCTCTCTCTCTCTCTCTCTCTCTCTCTCTCTCTCTCTCTCTCTCTCTCTCTCTCTCTCTCTCTCTCTCTCTCTCTCTCTCTCTCTCTCTCTCTCTCTCTCTCTCAACACACATATAAGCACTCGGTATCTTTTTTCTAGAGATTAGAGATTCATTGTTATGTTCCACATTAGGATTACTATGCAGGCCACCCTCTTAAGGTTTGAAAATGTCAAGAAAACGGTTAATTTAAAATGTCATCTCCTAACTTAACAGATTAAGCCAGAGGACCAAAAACAGAATAAAACAGGACAGGACAGTATGTCACTTATACAAGCTGCTTTTATTTCTAGTACAGTATGACAATTTTTTTTTTTTTTGGAGGGGGGGGGGGGGGGGGGGAAGGATCCTTGGCAGTGCATAAGAATGAAAAGCGACGGCGTTTTGTTTGTAAGAGGACAGGTTGTACTACAAATGACTTGATTTATTGATATCACGTGTACAGTGTATGTATGACACCTAAATTATTGTATTTATTTATTTATTATATGTATAGATGAAGGTTAATTCATATGACTGATGCTAGGAATGTCTGAAATCTCCTTAGAAGGATATTTTGGCCCTGAGAAGGGCCGAGTTTGGTGTATACTAGGGTGGTCGTTTTAGCTTATGCACGCTCTCCACGGATACGGCGAGCAAGCTGAATGTCCTTTGGCATGATGGTGACACGCTTGGCGTGGATGGCACAGAGGTTAGTGTCCTCGAAGAGACCGACCAGGTAAGCCTCGGATGCCTCCTGTAAAGCCATGACGGCAGACGACTGGAAGCGAAGATCGGTCTTGAAGTCCTGGGCAATCTCGCGCACCAGACGCTGGAAGGGAAGTTTCCTGATGAGCAACTCTGTGCTCTTCTGGTAACGACGGATCTCACGCAGGGCGACCGTTCCGGGCCTGTAACGGTGAGGCTTCTTCACGCCCCCTGTGGCAGGAGCAGACTTGCGTGCTGCCTTGGTGGCCAGCTGCTTACGAGGAGCCTTGCCTCCCGTGGACTTGCGAGCAGTCTGCTTGGTGCGAGCCATGGTGAACAACTGTGGTTTGTGATGGCCGGCGCCGAAAAATTTTTGCTTATATACGCCGTCTCGAGGCGCTTGCTCGAGCGCCATTGGCTGCTCGACTCGCCTACGTCACCCCGTTGCCCCTCCCCTCCTTCCTCTGGCTGCAGCCAACAGGCAGGCTCACCTCAATCACTATTATCGCTGATTTTGCTCTATTTTTTGGATTTGTGCAAAAGTCATTTCACAGGGACGTGAAACAGACGAGTAGGCAACTGCAGTTTTGAAAGCGTTGTGAGAAAGCCGTGTTCTACTCGACCACAAGCGTAAAGTAAGGGCAGGCAGGAGTTGCAATGCTACTAGTACGTCCGCTTGATGGGATATAGTCGGGAAATCGTGCGGGCAATTCGTCATTGGCAACGGAAGCAGCAGCACGTCGCGCTCGCAGTGAGATCTAGGCGATACGCTGTTTGAGCGCCCCCGCACCTGCAACCACCTGCCTCTGCATTATTGCAGTTACATGGGACCACCGTTTTGAGGCATCTGACATCACAACCACCACAGTGATCCAACAGCATCGATTTAACAACAGCCAGAGATGCAGAGCGCTAGTAGCACCTGTTGCTAACTTGCAAGGTCAGGGCCGCTTGGTCGGCCCAGACGAGCATACTCTCGTGGTAACCCTACCTGGGGCCACATCCTTATCACAGCCATCTTCCATCCAAGGCAACACCCAGGCAAACTGGCACACACCTCTTTTTCAGGCAACGACGGCTCTTCCTCTCGGCGTGTTCACGGTTTATGTTACAGCTCTATCAGTGATATAACGTGCAAAGATACATTACCCTAGTGGGCCAACCCGTACTGCCACCCTGAATAAAACCAGGGACAGCTGGATGGCCTAACTTACGTAATGTGTATTGCCGTGTATAGCACTCTTTCTCTCCTCTGCTAAACATTTCTTCCTCTTCAGGCCGGGACCTACCCCCTGTGCGGTGAAAGTGCAGTGGGGTATTCGTCCTTTCCTCCCAGGTGGGGTCACAGCACGTGCTTGCGCCCTGTGTCTCCCTGCCTGGCTTGTTTGCTATGCCGATCCACTGCTAGAACCTCGTGATAGTGCGAGTCAACTAGCAGTGGGGGTTGCCCTTGAGTAACACCTTCAGGACTCACGAATACTTTGTATTTGTGCCGAACCGGGTTCAATTAGCCTGCTAGGAACCCGGAATTACGCCTCTGACAACCGAGCTCCAACCCACAGCTCACGAGCACACTGACCCCCCCACTGAGCTAATGGAATCGCAGTGATTGGCACAAGACACGGGACTGTCAGTAGACAGTGAGTCACAATGGCTCACTGTCTACGGATGACCTACACTGGGAATACACCCATAGACACAGTTGACTGCATCACTACCTTTTACAATGCCACTGGCACACCAGCCACTAACCATATAAAACATGCCAACACAAACACCATCAAATTTCTCATTGCCTCTGAAGACGACCTTTTTGCCTGTTTCAAGGAACCTACTTTCAGAAAACTCACACAAGCTTCACTTACTCCTGTTCTCACTATTGAACAAAAAACTAAATGCTCTGTACTTGTAAGAAATGTCGACAGCTCTGTCCTTTCAGCACCTACTACTATCAATCTCTCTCAAGACATCTCTCACAGGAATGCTATTACTGTAATGGAGATATACCCAGTGCCCAATACAAAACACCTCAAGATCCAATGTTCCTCCCCTACAGAAGCTCAAAAACTCTTGCACCATGGAATTAAAATCCTCCACACCAGCACTCCTCCCTATCTCATTAGTCCAGTTGACTATCTTCCTTTGCTGCAATGCTTTAAATGCTACAAATACAGTCATGAAACCCGGAAATGTAAAAGCCCACAAATTTGTTCAAAATGTTCTGT
This sequence comes from Procambarus clarkii, assembly GCF_040958095.1. NCBI lineage: Eukaryota > Metazoa > Arthropoda > Malacostraca > Decapoda > Cambaridae > Procambarus > Procambarus clarkii. Next base: position 28,767 of record NW_027189989.1, read on the forward strand.
AGAAGGCCATTTTTACACTCAGTGCTCTGCCAACACTTTAAAATGCATCAATTGCCAAGGAGGTCATTCAGCAGTTGACAAATCTTGCCCTTTGAGAAAGCAAACCCTAAAATCTCTTCGCAATAACCAACCTCGCACTCAAGCACACCCTCATTCCTCTTCTTCAACCTCCCATAACCTATCTCATCACCAAACAGCATCAGCCACATCAATGTCCTATGCCAGTGTCCTTAATGCTTCACCTCACCAGCAACATCATCATAATACTGCACAACAAACTCAGTCCTCTCCACCTCTCTTCCCTCACCCACCACCTCCACCTTATTCTCCTCTTCAGAACCTTGCATATGAACGAGTCACTGCCTGTGTACAAGCTGCTTACTTGAAGGCCAAGGACGATGGCCGTGACTTTGCTGACTATCTTCCAATCTTTCTCACTCATAACGGCCTTCCTAGTATCTCTGTTCCTCCTACTCAACTATTGCGCTCTGCTCCATTCTCGCCTACAGTCCTCACTCCACAAAACACCATGACTTCAGCTGAAGAAAATACTACAGTTCCCCCACAATCTCCTACCAACCCACTCCTGACTGCTACAGAAAACGGTGCCACTGACCAAACAGCACATCCTGGACTATCCCAAACTGAAGCATCCATGTCAAAGGCACTTTCAACCTCTTCTCCCAACATTGTCCTCTCCACTTCCAATCTGACTACTAACACTACAACCTCTGATACCTCTCACCCGGTCCCTGTCAACAAGCCTTCTGTCTCCCTCCATCCCCCAACAACTTCAGTCATTTCTTCTGTAACTCATCTTGTCTCGTCCCGAGCCCGTTCAGCAACCCGTTGTCTTACTCCCACCTCCCGCTGTAAATATCCTACAATTCCTACCACCATCCTCCAAGATGCACCCTCCTCAATAACTGCCCAACTCATTGAATCACGCAACCCTCATGCTCTTGTACATGCACAAAACCCCACCAGCACCCCATCAAAACCTAAAAATTCATAAAGATCATACAGTTTAATGTGCGGGCATATTTCAACATTAGACACATGGTGTCAGATTTTATTGAGATCGAGAGACCTGATGTGCTATTATTAAATAGCACATACATCACGAACTCATATAAAATCAAACATTATGGCTACACCTCTTACCAGTCACCAGATGAAGCACATGAAGGAGTTGCAATACTCATCCGTTCTTCATACAAACACGAACTCTTACACACTCATTGGCTTCACAAACATTTCCTAGCCATTAAAGTTCATACACAAATGGGGTCTCTCATCATCTGCACAACCTACACCCGTCCTAACACCGACATTCCCATGCAAGATTTCATAACTCTCTTCAACAACTCTCACTTGCCTGTTTTTCTGCTTGCAGACCTCAATGCACAACACCCTACATTCCACCACAATACCACAAATCAGCATGGCAGACAGCTTCACCAAATATACACCCAAAAACATCTATTCTTTCTTGGCCCTGATTTCCCCACTTGTTTCACACATACAGGTTCTGGCCGGCCTGATCTCATATTCACCAACAGACACGGCAGCAACTTGCAACACTTCATTTCACCAGGGCCCATTACGGGCTCTGATCATATTCCCTTAATTCTCACAGTCTCCACAAATCCTATTCTCATCCCCAGCACTCCTCAATTCTCATACCATAGGGCAAACTGGGACATGTTCAAACAACACATTGATGACACTGATCTCACTTATGAATACAATGACAAACATCACACTGACATCGACACACAAGCACGCAACATACAAGACACCATCATTCATGCAGCAAACATCTCCATTCCTAAAACAGCACACAAACCACATTTCACTTTCACCCCCTCCATTCGCTCCAAACGCCTCTTAGCTTGCTATCACACTAGATTCTTACAAAACATACATCGTCATGGACAAATACTATGGGACCTAACAGCATTAAAAAACCATATCCTTAACAGCCTAGATGAAGATCACACAAAACATTGGAAACACCTTATAGAACAAGCAGAACAATACAGAAAACTGACACCTCAAGAATTCTGGAAACGAATCAAACGATTACAAGGATCAACTCACACACCGTTTAAATACCTTCTACATAATAACAACAAAATCACTGATCCTGAAGCAGTTCTCAACATTTTTAAACACCACTGGGAACAAATCTTTCACCCACATCCTCCTGAACCATTTGCACGCCCCAACATTGAAATAGTCGAAGACTGGATACACCAAAATAGACAAGCAACTACACCAGACGACCTCATTCACCTTGAAAATCTCAATTCAAACACTGAACTACAGACTCCCCTAACTCTAGCTGATGTCAAGACAGCTCTCATGGGCACTCGTCGTAGAGCCCCTGGTGCGTCTGGCATTGGACATATCCTTCTTAGACAACTCCCTGCTTCTATCATTACTGCTATCACTAACCTATTCAACGCCTCCCTTGCCTCTGGATACTTTCCACTCAACTTTAAGTCTGCCACAGCCGTTCTTATTCCAAAACCTGGGAAACCCCACACTGACCCAAAGAACTATAGACCCATCAGCCTTCTAGAGACACTTGGCAAAGTCTTTGAAAGGCTGATCAACCAGAGACTTAGAACCCACCTTGAACACAATGACTTACTCACTAACAAACAGTTTGGATTTCGGCCTCACCGGTCCACTCACGACGCCTTAAACATCATGACTAACTACCTCAGTATCAATCAGCACCAAAGACTTAAGACTGCACTCATCACTAAGGACGTTGAGAAGGCCTTTGACACTGTTTGGCATGACGGCTTAAAATTCAAACTATGCAACAACTTTAATCTTCCTCTTATCACCACCAAACTTCTTTCGAACTACTTAGACAATAGGACAATGAGAATTAAGTTCCTCCAACAACACTCTGACTACTTCAACTTACACGCCGGTGTTCCCCAAGGTTCTGTTCTTGCCCCAACACTCTACATCCTATACATAAACGACATTCCTGACCCTGTTCATCACACTTCATTAACCATATGTTATGCTGATGATGTCTCTCACCTTGTCACCAGCAACACCATTGATACACTAACAAACAGAGCACAAACAGAACTTGATGTTGTCACTGAGTGGGAGTACAAATGGCGTATAAAAACCAACTCCAGCAAATCTAAAATCACCTACTTTTTCTGTAAAAGAACTATTCGCCCAATTCCTCTCAAACTCTATTCATACACTCAAAATCCTACTTATATCTCTGTATCTCCCTCCTCCACAGTCCTGGGACTCACATTTGATCGACAACTACTCTTTCACACACACATAACACAGAAACATGCAATAGCTCTTCAAGCCATGAAGAAACTATACAGACTTAGATTTGCAAAACCTGACACAAAAATGCACCTTTACAAAGCACTTATTAGACCTCTCCTAACATACGCTCCACTAGCTCTTTCTCTATCTGCACGCACTAACAAAATAAAACTTCAAAGAATACAGAACAGAGCACTAAGATGGGTACTCAACACCCGATGGCAAGAGTTAAATACCAGTCAAAGTCTCCATGAAAGTACTAACATTCCTGCCCTAAATACCTACTGGAAAACTCTATCAGACAAACAAATCGATAGACTACTCACTCATCATGAACAACACATTGATTTTCTCCTACACACTCTCAGACTACCACGAAACAATCATGACCTCTTCTCTACCATCCATGATCCTCTTCCTAACTCTGTATTTCGTTAAACTTTAGCTCTCAACACCCAGCATCCACTATCATTACATATTCAGCTCTCAACAACCAGCACAAACAATCCGTAAAAAAGTTCAGCCCTGACGCTCTTGAGCCAATCACTGTGATGTTGTGAGTTTGTGATGTCCCGATGTTGTCACTGAAAACACCCGACTGAGTCCCTGCCTCGAAAGCCGCAACCTAACGACACGCAGCTGGGTTTAGCCCTGGCACTTTTTCTCTTACAAATCTTCTTCCTCTCACCCCCCCTTATCTTCTTCTGTCCCCACTTCCAAGCTCGCCCCTATGGGCATCTTCTCCTGTATTATTCTGATTCTGATTCGCAAAAGTTCATTATTGTATCGCAACGCCAGCCAGCACGAGCATCATCATGCCACCCAAGGCATCTGGAAAGGCTGCCAAGAAGGCCGGAAAGGCCCAGAAGGCCATTGCCAAGGGCGATAAGAAAAAGAAGCGCAGGAGGAAGGAGAGCTACAGCATCTACATCTACAAAGTGCTGAAGCAGGTCCACCCCGACACTGGTATCTCTTCCAAAGCCATGTCGATCATGAACTCGTTCGTGAACGACATCTTCGAGCGCATCGCCGCCGAGGCTTCTCGCCTGGCCCACTACAACAAGCGTTCCACCATTACCAGTCGGGAGATCCAGACGGCTGTAAGGCTCCTGTTGCCCGGAGAACTGGCCAAGCACGCCGTCTCTGAGGGCACTAAGGCCGTCACCAAGTACACCTCCTCCAAGTAAACGGCTTACTTACTGCCCTGTGGTGGTGGCTTGGCCTCAAACCAACAAACTCGGCTCCATTGGAGCCACACTTTAATTTCTAAAGAGATTGTGAGTGTTAGACACCAATACTATTATAACAAAAACCTCTGTCACTGAAAGCAAATAGCTATAAAATGAGAATATTTATGAAACTGTCTGTGTGTGTTTCTCTCTCTCAGTCTCTGTCTGTCTGTCTGTCTGTCTGTCTGTCTTCTGTCTCTGTCTCTGTCTTCTGTCATGTCTGTCTCTCTCTCTCTCTCTCTCTCTCTCTCTCTCTCTCTCTCTCTCTCTCTCTCTCTCTCTCTCTCTCTCTCTCTCTCTCTCTCTCTCTCTCTCTCTCTCTCTCTCTCAACACACATATAAACACTCGGTATCTTTTTTCTAGAGATTAGAGATTCATTGTTATGTTCCACATTAGGATTACTATGCAGGCCACCCTCTTAAGGTTTGAAAATGTCAAGAAAACGGTTAATTTAAAATGTCATCTCCTAACTTAACAGATTAAGCCAGAGGACCGAAAACAGAATAAAACAGGACAGGACAGTATGTCACTTATACAAGCTGCTTTTATTTCTAGTACAGTATGACAATTTTTTTTATTTTTGGAGGGGGGGGGGGGGGGGGGGAGGATCCTTGACAGTGCATAAGAATGAAAAGCGACGGCGTTTTGTTTGTAAGAGGACAGGTTGTACTACAAATGACTTGATTTATTGATATCACGTGTACAGTGTATGTATGACACCTAAATTATTGTATTTATTTATTTATTATATGTATAGATGAAGGTTAATTCATATGACTGATGCTAGGAATGTCTGAAATCTCCTTAGAAGGATATTTTGGCCCTGAGAAGGGCCGAGTTTGGTGTATACTAGGGTGGTCGTTTTAGCTTATGCACGCTCTCCACGGATACGGCGAGCAAGCTGAATGTCCTTTGGCATGATGGTGACACGCTTGGCGTGGATGGCACAGAGGTTAGTGTCCTCGAAGAGACCGACCAGGTAAGCCTCGGATGCCTCCTGTAAAGCCATGACGGCAGACGACTGGAAGCGAAGATCGGTCTTGAAGTCCTGGGCAATCTCGCGCACCAGACGCTGGAAGGGAAGTTTCCTGATGAGCAACTCTGTGCTCTTCTGGTAACGACGGATCTCACGCAGGGCGACCGTTCCGGGCCTGTAACGGTGAGGCTTCTTCACGCCCCCTGTGGCAGGAGCAGACTTGCGTGCTGCCTTGGTGGCCAGCTGCTTACGAGGAGCCTTGCCTCCCGTGGACTTGCGAGCAGTCTGCTTGGTGCGAGCCATGGTGAACAACTGTGGTTTGTGATGGCCGGCGCCGAAAAATTTTTGCTTATATACGCCGTCTCGAGGCGCTTGCTCGAGCGCCATTGGCTGCTCGACTCGCCTACGTCACCCCGTTGCCCCTCCCCTCCTTCCTCTGGCTGCAGCCAACAGGCAGCTCACCTCAAATCACTATTATCGCTGATTTTGCTCTATTTTTTGGATTTGTGCAAAAGTCATTTCACAGAGACGTGAAACAGACGAGTAGGCAACTGCAGTTTTGAAAGCGTTGTGAGAAAGCCGTGTTCTGCTCGAGCTACAAGCATAAAGTAAGGACAGGCAGGAGTTAGGAGTTGCCATGCTACTAAGTACGTCCGCTTGACTGGGATATAGTCTGGGGAAATCGTGCCGAAATTCTTATTATTCACACAACTTCAACACCATGACTGGACGCGGCAAGGGAGGCAAGGGACTCGGAAAGGGTGGCGCCAAGCGTCATCGTAAGGTGCTACGTGACAACATCCAGGGCATCACCAAGCCCGCTATTCGTCGCTTAGCTCGTCGTGGCGGCGTGAAGCGTATTTCGGGTCTCATCTACGAAGAGACCCGTGGCGTCCTGAAGGTGTTCCTCGAGAACGTCATCCGTGATGCTGTAACCTACACGGAACACGCCAAGAGGAAGACCGTCACTGCCATGGACGTGGTGTACGCTCTGAAGCGCCAGGGTCGTACCCTCTACGGATTCGGCGGATAAGAGCTTGGCTAATCCATCGATTCCACCCACCACCACCTCAAAACGGGACCTAATTAGGTCCCTATACTTTTTTACTGAAGGGCTTAATAGACGATAACATAAATTGTTTTGATATCAGCTAGCACATTGGGTCTTATGAAATCTATTTTTTATCCTCGCATGCTTAAAGGGACTCTGATTGGGGAGGGAGGGGTGGGGGGGGGGGAAGGTTTGTTCCGTTATATACTAGCAGAGCAGGATCATTGGTGGTGGGGGGGGGGGGTGAGGGGAGAGAGAGAGAGAGAGAGAGAGAGAGAGATCTTTCCCAACTCTTCCTTTTTACATGAGTGAGCTACCCGTTTTATTCATTTTATCCTTCTCAGAGCTGTTTTGATAGTATCCAAATGATGGTAAATGAAAAGGGAGGACACGAATATCTACCCAGAATTCAGGACTGGCAATCGATATGCATGTTTGAGTGCGAATCTTTTTCTCTCTCAACTTAGGTATACGTTTATGTCGTACCTAAAAGCGAGAACCACACTATTGGGACAAGTATGCAAGGCCCAATTTTCCTAACAAGCACAGTTAATTTTGTTATTTTCGAACATTTCTTTCCAAATTGGTTTATCCAATTAACAGTATTATATTAAGATCATGAATTGCTGGGTTAGGTTAGGTTAGGTTAGGTTAGCTTAGCTTAGGTTAGCTTAGGTTAGGTAGTTAGCTTAGCTTGGGTTAGCATAGGTTAGGTTAGGTTTGATTACATTTCTATGTTAGATTTAACTCAAATTCAAAACAATTGCAGTCATTCGGCTTGTTAGTCAACTTGCCTCTAATAGGGGCAATTTGTCTAACAAGACTATTTAGTTTTGTGTGCATATATATATATATATATATATATATATATATATATATATATATATATATATATATATATATATATATATATATATATATATATATATATATATATATATATATTATAGCTTCAAGACTCCGAACCAATATAGAAGCATCAAGAGGAAGTGCTTGTGTTATGGGCCAATAGGCCTTCTGCAGTTACTTCCATTCTTATGTTTTTATTCCCATTGGTTCGTGTTTTATCTTGTGTAAATGTCAATCACCTCACCCAAAACTTTGGTACCATATCACCTCACCCATGTATGTGTGTATATATATATATATATATATATATATATATATATATATATATATATATATATATATATATATATATATATATATATATATATATATATAATATACAGAGTAAATCTACCCCAAAAGTAATGATTTATTTGTCTACAAAACTAAACTCTTTTTGGAATCATATGAGGCCCCTCCACTGAGGGGGGAGGCCTGGATGTTTATTGTCATGTGTATTCATGCTGCTTGCATGTCGTCGTTTATTTTGCCTTTGTTGTTTTCTTGACAGCTTTCTTTGCCTTGGGTGGTTTGGGAGATTTTGAAGCTCTCTTTATTTTGGGCTTTTTGTTCCCAACAACAAGCTGCTGCTGCTGCTGCTTCTTTTTCAAGGCTGTAGGTGGTTTGTTGCTTGTGGCGGCTTTCTTGGGAGTTACCACGGCCTTCTTTGCTGCTGTAGATGGTTTCTTGGTTGTGGTGGCTTTCTTGGGAGTTAGAACGGCCCTCTTCTCTGCTACGGCCAGCTTGAATGATCCACTAGCTCCACTTCCCTTGGTCTGAACAAGAATGCCGTCAGCCACTGCTTTCTTGAGAAATCTTCGGATGTAAATGGCGATCTTGGCAGCCTCGACTTTGTTGTTGGCAACAACGTACTTCTTGATTGCTTGTAGAGACGAGCCCTTACGGTCTTTGAGTGCTGCGACCGCGGCTAGAACCATTTGACTAGTTTTCGGGTGAGCAACCTGGACGCGAGGTTTCCTGGTGGTGGCCACCACAGCAGCAGCAGCAGCCGCAGCCTTCTTGGTAGGCTTTGCTTCTACCATGATGATGATGAGATAACCAAGGTGATGAGAGACGCTCAGACAGTCACGGGGGAATGATGCTGCCGCCGCTTGAGCCGAACCTATTTATGTGCCGGCACGGTACAGAAGCTGCAACCTGGCAACTCGTCCACCAATCACGACGGTTGGTTTTACGGCTCCGAAACCTGGATCCCATATCTTCTCTAAAATAGAAGCATTTGTTCATGTTCTTTGTAAAAGTATCATAAAGCAGGACAGATGAGACAAATATCATAAAAACTGAAGAGCAGATGAGCACACACATGTATGTATTACAAAAGAAAATCCACAAATTCATTAGAAATTGGCAGGGTAGGCTGAGGAAGTAGGTAGATGTAAAATGTCTGTAAATGGCGAAAGAACATAAACCCAAGACTGAATAAACGATGTTAAATATCCATGCCAAGGAGACAAAAATATGTTAGGATACAATTACCATTAAGACACCACAAGAAGGTCCGTATCCTGCCGTGATGACTAAAAAGAGTTGGTTATTAGCCACAATGTGTAGGCAGTCTCATGCCAACGGCCATACCACGTTGAGAACACCGCTTCTCGTCCGATCAGCGAAGTTAAGCAACGTTGGGTTTGGTTAGTACTTGGATGGGTGACCGCCTGGGAACACCAAATGCTGTTGGCAATAATGTTTTTTGTTTTGTTTTGTTTTGTTTCGTTTGTTTTTGTTTGAATGGCTGGCTGGCTCCACGGGAAATTCACGGAGTTGTGTGGAATAAGGCCTGGTAAAATGAATTAATATGTATGTCATGTTTAAAACAAACTCGCTTAATATAGTGTGTGAGGCTTTATACAAAAACAAACAACCAAAACAAAACATGTTGTATATATATATATATATATATATATATATATATATATATATATATATATATATATATATATATATATATATATATATAGCTTAATCCGGGTTTGAACTCGCAACTCCAAGAATACGCATCACTTATATACACTTTACCACTGGACCACTGCAGGACACTTGATGCTGAGGTATCAATTTAATGACGTAAATGCCATTTCCACAAATAAATGATAATTTAAAAGTATTTGTATGTACAAATCTTTTCTGTTTAAAAGGCTACAATATCAGTTACTGATATAATTTGTGTTAATGTTTCTATACCCACAGGAAGGCATGTTTTTGCTTATATGTAAGGGGTACGGAGAAGGAATCCACAGACCATCATTCCCCTTCCCCCCCCCCCCCCCTCCCACCTACTACCACCACCACCACCACCACCACCACCACCACCACCACCACCACCACCACTACTCACCACCAATCACCACCACCACCAATCACCACCAATCACCACCACCACACCTAACCGAAAACCCCCTAACACATCAACCCTCCCCCCAATCATCAGGCGAAATAATAACCCTCAAATGCCTGCCTGCCTGCCTGCCTGCCTGCCAGCCAGCCAATACTAACGGTCTTCTCAGAAAGAAAATCTCTTTGTATCTGTATTACTTGATGAAATGTATGATTCTAATAATGAAAATAAATTGTTATGTCGGTTGTATGAGCATAATGACCAATATGCACATGATATGAATGAATTAAATAGTGTAGTTTTAAGTAATTAGGTTGTAGACACATTAAGCGGATATGATATTTGACGCGTCCAGAACTGGTGATTTTTGGTTTAGTTTTAAATGCACCACCACCACCACCATTGCTTCCCCAGAGCCTAATTAAGGACCGGTAAAAGGAGTCAATATGTATGTCATCTATAAAACCAAAGAATGAATAAAAACACACACACACACACCTACATAATAGTACTAGGAAGATTGAATGGCATAAAAAAAAAAAAAGTACTCCCATTGGGTCGTTTGAACTCGCGACTTCCAAAACACCAGCCACACACCTTACCACCCAGCCACCATAGAGTTGGTATAATTGTGCAACTTTAGTTATAAAACTAAAGTTCTTATTGTCTCAAATCTTATTGTCTGTTCTATGAAAAGGCATGATGTAAATTATGTATTTTTTGAATGATTGAATTGTAGGCACATTAAGCGGATTCGATATTTGATATATCCAGAAAAGGTGATTTCTGTTCAGTTTTAAAATGCATCACCGTTAACGCTAAAGGACTGGTAAAACGACTCGATGTTTGTCATTTTTAAAATAAACACTAAAACTAGGCCCTTAACATATATAATGTTTGAATATAAATTGAATGCATATAAATACAAAGTGGGAGTGGCTGGCTGGCTGGCTGCCTGCCTGCCTGCCTGGCTGGCTGGCTGGCTGGCTGGCTGGCTGGCTGGCTGGCTGGCTGGCTGGCTGGCTGGCTGGCTGACTGGCTGGCTGCCTGCCTGCCTGCCTGCCTGCCTGCCTGCCTGCCTGCCTGCCTGCCTGCCTGCCTGCCTGGCTGGCTGGCTGGCTGGCTGGCTGGCTGGCTGGCTGGCTGCCCGCCCGCCCGCCCGCCCGCCCGCCCGCCTGCTTGCCTTGCCTTGCCTTGCCTTGCCTTGCCTTGCCTGTCCTGTCCTGTTATTGCCTTGCCTTGCCTTGCCTTGCCTTGCCTTGCCTTGCCTTGCCTTGCCTTGCCTTGCCCTGCCCTGCCTTGGCTGCAGCTGGCTGGCTGGCCGTAAATCAACTCTTAACAACACCACACCACACCACACCATCACTCATCACCCATCACCCACCACCGGCCCCAGTCTCCCAGCCTCTCTTATATACCCGAGCAGGCCCTTTAAATTATTTGAATTGTTGCACTTCGGCCAATGGCACGATCGCTGCTGCTCAAACATATTCTGGTTCACAAGTATTATAATATATTATATTATATTATATTATATATATATATATATATATATATATATATATATATATATATATATATATATATATATATATATATATATATATATATATTTATTCATGAAACACATTAAAACCTTGATCATTTATTCATTCATTACGTCTAGTGAAGAATTGCTTTTGTTCATTTGTATGATTAAAAATTGATAGAATATGAATTCCTCGCTTAAAGTAAAATATAAAATATATATTGGATTTATATGATTGGTTAATATTCCAAGTGATGCTGAATATCCCCTATAATTTTGTTTTGTTTGTTTGTTTGTTATGTACACATTCCAAATGAAATCAATATAAATGTTATTATTAATGTTTGAAAGTTGATTGTCTACTTGAATCTCTCTATTAAAGTGTGTGTGGCTCCGGATGGAGCCTGGTTATGGTATTTGTCGTGGTGGGTGGCAGAAGTGCTTACTTCTTCTCTGTCTTCTTTGGCAAAAGAACTGCCTGAATGTTTGGAAGAACACCTCCCTGTGCAATGGTTACGCCAGACAGAAGTTTGTTGAGTTCTTCGTCGTTGCGGATGGCCAACTGCAAGTGACGTGGGATGATACGGGTCTTCTTGTTGTCACGTGCGGCGTTACCGGCGAGCTCCAGAACTTCGGCAGCGAGGTATTCCATGACGGCTGCCAGGTAGACAGGAGCGCCAGCACCGACGCGTTCGGCGTAGTTGCCTTTACGCAGCAGACGGTGAATTCTGCCCACGGGGAACTGAAGTCCGGCCCTGCTGGAGCGAGACTTTGACTTGCCCTTCACTTTGCCTCCCTTGCCGCGTCCTGACATTGCTGCTGCTGTTGTGGGTTTGTGGTGTTTTATGCCGGCCCGCAGATCGAGCTTCGTGTTATATACCCCGCTCAGGATCAAGGGAGTCCGCCACTGACCAATCAGCGCGCTCCGCCACGCGACCCGCTCTGAGCTGAGTCGCGAGCGGGATATAAAAGGAAAGCTCGACTCGCGCAAAAGTTCATTATTGTATCGCAACGCCAGCCAGCACGAGCATCATCATGCCACCCAAGGCATCTGGAAAGGCTGCCAAGAAGGCCGGAAAGGCCCAGAAGGCCATTGCCAAGGGCGATAAGAAAAAGAAGCGCAGGAGGAAGGAGAGCTACAGCATCTACATCTACAAAGTGCTGAAGCAGGTCCACCCCGACACTGGTATCTCTTCCAAAGCCATGTCGATCATGAACTCGTTCGTGAACGACATCTTCGAGCGCATCGCCGCCGAGGCTTCTCGCCTGGCCCACTACAACAAGCGTTCCACCATTACCAGTCGGGAGATCCAGACGGCTGTAAGGCTCCTGTTGCCCGGAGAACTGGCCAAGCACGCCGTCTCTGAGGGCACTAAGGCCGTCACCAAGTACACCTCCTCCAAGTAAACGGCTTACTTACTGCCCTGTGGTGGTGGCTTGGCCTCAAACCAACAAACTCGGCTCCATTGGAGCCACACTTTAATTTCTAAAGAGATTGTGAGTGTTAGACACCAATACTATTATAACAAAAACCTCTGTCACTGAAAGCAAATAGCTATAAAATGAGAATATTTATGAAACTGTCTGTGTGTGTTTCTCTCTCTCAGTCTCTGTCTGTCTGTCTGTCTGTCTGTCTCTGTCTCTGTCTCTGTCTCTGCATGTCTCTCTCTCTCTCTCTCTCTCTCTCTCTCTCTCTCTCTCTCTCTCTCTCTCTCTCTCTCTCTCTCTCTCTCTCTCTCTCTCTCTCTCTCTCTCTCTCTCTCTCTCAACACACATATAAACACTCGGTATCTTTTTTCTAGAGATTAGAGATTCATTGTTATGTTCCACATTAGGATTACTATGCAGGCCACCCTCTTAAGGTTTGAAAATGTCAAGAAAACGGTTAATTTAAAATGTCATCTCCTAACTTAACAGATTAAGCCAGAGGACCAAAAACAGAATAAAACAGGACAGGACAGTATGTCACTTATACAAGCTGCTTTTATTTCTAGTACAGTATGACAATTTTTTTTTTTTTTTGGAGGGGGGGGGGGGGGGGGGGAAGGATCCTTGGCAGTGCATAAGAATGAAAAGCGACGGCGTTTTGTTTGTAAGAGGACAGGTTGTACTACAAATGACTTGATTTATTGATATCACGTGTACAGTGTATGTATGACACCTAAATTATTGTATTTATTTATTTATTATATGTATAGATGAAGGTTAATTCATATGACTGATGCTAGGAATGTCTGAAATCTCCTTAGAAGGATATTTTGGCCCTGAGAAGGGCCGAGTTTGGTGTATACTAGGGTGGTCGTTTTAGCTTATGCACGCTCTCCACGGATACGGCGAGCAAGCTGAATGTCCTTTGGCATGATGGTGACACGCTTGGCGTGGATGGCACAGAGGTTAGTGTCCTCGAAGAGACCGACCAGGTAAGCCTCGGATGCCTCCTGTAAAGCCATGACGGCAGACGACTGGAAGCGAAGATCGGTCTTGAAGTCCTGGGCAATCTCGCGCACCAGACGCTGGAAGGGAAGTTTCCTGATGAGCAACTCTGTGCTCTTCTGGTAACGACGGATCTCACGCAGGGCGACCGTTCCGGGCCTGTAACGGTGAGGCTTCTTCACGCCCCCTGTGGCAGGAGCAGACTTGCGTGCTGCCTTGGTGGCCAGCTGCTTACGAGGAGCCTTGCCTCCCGTGGACTTGCGAGCAGTCTGCTTGGTGCGAGCCATGGTGAACAACTGTGGTTTGTGATGGCCGGATTAACGGATTAAAAAGTCCATAGAGCTGGCAAGCAGGGGATGGAAGAACGGGGCGAGGTTGCAGAAATCTTGAGCAAGGATCTGGAGATGAGGTGAAGAGGGGAGATGAAAGATCGGTGGCCCAACCACCGTGGATTTGAGCTTGATCAGATGAAAGTAGAATTGAGTGGGGTGTCATTTGCAATACACACAGAGGCCGGGAACGCAAGCAGCTGGCAGTGGAGGTTTGATGTCAGATGATGTTAAGTCAGTTCGTTAGGAGTCTTCTTTCTTGTTGATTTCACCAAACTTTGATCGTTGTTCTTTTTTTTTGGGCTTGTCGGTCTTGGTGGTCACGGTTCGTGTTGATGCTTGAAGGTGATCTTTCCTTGGGGGTGATGGTGTACCGACAGATACGTCCTCATCCGATTCATCAGATGAGTGAGGAGCAGGGGTGTTGACACGCTGGGGTAGATTTCTTGAAGGTTGGGTTCTTGAGGGTTGATGTCTTGAAGGTAGAGTTCTCGGAGGGTGTGTAACAGCGGTAGGTACTGCAGCAGAAGGTGCTGCATAGTCGGTACCCTCTATAGGGTCACACCAAGGGTCGATAGCAGCGAAATTCGCCACTAAGACGGGTGAAGGGACAGCAGCAGCTGGAGAAGCGTGTGGAGCAGGAGCTGACAGTATGTCAGAAAGCGTGGCTGCGTTCACAGTGATGTCATGGTTGGTAACGGGAACTGATGCAGAAGTGGGGGTCACATGAGGCAGAGTCTTGTGAGCTGTAGGTACCCGAACAGGATCTGAGGGCTGCATTGCAGTGGCGGAATCGTCGTCGTCGGATGTAGAGTCAGCATCCTCCTCTACAGGGTCAGTTGTTGGAGATGAACGCGGAGCGTTGAAAACTTCCTCAGGAACAATGAAGGTAGGGAGACCGTTCGCCTTGTACAGAATTTTCAGAAGCCTCACGAATTCTCGGGGGTTATTGCCAGCAGTAATTCTGGCTGTTGATATCAGAGCTTTTACTGTGCTCTGCCCAATTAGCTTTGTCTTTGGTTGGGCCGGTGGCGATGGCTGGCTCGACGAATCGCTGGTTGGCGTTTGGGAGCTGGCTCCCCATTGGCTGGTAGTAGCAGTGGGACGTCCTCCCGGGAGCTCCGGGAAGATGGCGGCTTGGGCGTTGAAACCTGAAGTAGAGGTGGTCGCTGATTGGCTTGTTGCTTCAGAGGTACTGGCTCCGGTTGAAGATGTGGATTTCTCCATGTTTTTAATAGCGTTTTGTCTGTGAGGACAATGTATGGAGATTGCTGGATGATCGCCTTTGCACAGCAAGCAGCATAGTGTTTCAGACTTGCAGATGGAGTAATGGTGGTCAGCTGAGCAGAGGCTACACTTCTGAATCCGCTGGGTACATTTGCTGGTGGAGTGGGTGTACTCGTAGCATCGGAGGCACTGGTTGACGATGTGAAAACGTTCCATCTTCACACGGAAAGGCGGAATGTGAATTCCAAAGCTGTAAACTCCATTTCTGGTAGCCATAGTAGCCGAAGCTACCGTCTCGAAGGTCAGCTTCAGGGAGCGACTTGAATTGAAGAATTGAGCTTGGTGAAGCCGTAGGTCCGGGTTTGATGCCTTGAAGTCGTGCATGAACGCACTATCATCAGCGTCATCTTGTTCCACGATCCATTGACTGAGATCGTGAATAACGACAGAGTGTTCAGCCAGGTACTGGCGTGGGAAGTTGAGACGAAGGTGTTGGTTGGAGAAGTTAGCGCTGTAAGACAGAAGTTTGTCGACTTCCTCCTCACTATAAAAGAAGAAAAGGATGTCCGTGCCTTCCTGCTTGATGTCGTTGGGTGTTACTCCTGCAACGTCTTTAAAGAGCTTCAGGAGAGATGTCTTGGAGAATGGATGTTCGTTGAGGGGCGTACCCCTGATCTTGAAGCGTTTGTGACGCATAATGAGCTTCCTGGAGGCCGATGTATCTCTCTCAAAGACTACACGTCACTGAAGATGGCCTCCCGTCTCTACCCGGCATAAAATACCAAGTTAGGAGTGGGGTCTGACCATCTAGAGAGACGCAAGTCTGCTGCCAATTGTTTATCCACCCTGCAGTACTGGGTGCGAGAGAGAAGAGCTGGAGCAACGCGAGCACGTCCGACCGCGACAGTTGCCGTGATCTGTGTGTCTGATCGTCGTGATGGCCGGCGCCGAAAAATTTTTGCTTATATACGCCGTCTCGAGGCGCTTGCTCGAGCGCCATTGGCTGCTCGACTCGCCTACGTCACCCCGTTGCCCCTCCCCTCCTTCCTCTGGCTGCAGCCAACAGGCAGCTCACCTCAAACACTATTATCGCTGATTTTGCTCTATTTTTTGGATTTGTGCAAAAGTCATTTCACAGAGACGTGAAACAGACGAGTAGGCAACTGCAGTTTTGAAAGCGTTGTGAGAAAGCCGTGTTTCTGCTCGAGTACAAGCATAAAGTAAGGACAGGCAGGAGTTAGGAGTTGCCATGCTACAAGTACGTCCGCTTGACGGGATATAGTCTGGGGAAATCGTGCCGAAATTTTATTATTCACACAACTTCAACACCATGACTGGACGCGGCAAGGGAGGCAAGGGACTCGGAAAGGGTGGCGCCAAGCGTCATCGTAAGGTGCTACGTGACAACATCCAGGGCATCACCAAGCCCGCTATTCGTCGCTTAGCTCGTCGTGGCGGCGTGAAGCGTATTTCGGGTCTCATCTACGAAGAGACCCGTGGCGTCCTGAAGGTGTTCCTCGAGAACGTCATCCGTGATGCTGTAACCTACACGGAACACGCCAAGAGGAAGACCGTCACTGCCATGGACGTGGTGTACGCTCTGAAGCGCCAGGGTCGTACCCTCTACGGATTCGGCGGATAAGAGCTTGGCTAATCCATCGATTCCACCCACCACCACCTCAAAACGGGACCTAATTAGGTCCCTATACTTTTTTACTGAAGGGCTTAATAGACGATAACATAAATTGTTTTGATATCAGCTAGCACATTGGGTCTTATGAAATCTATTTTTTATCCTCGCATGCTTAAAGGGACTCTGATTGGGGAGGGAGGGGTGGGGGGGGGAAGGTTTGTTCCGTTATATACTAGCAGAGCAGGATCATTGGTGGTGGGGGGGGGGGGGGGGGTGAGGGAGAGAGAGAGAGAGAGAGAGAGAGAGAGAGAGATCTTTCCCAACTCTTCCTTTTTACATGAGTGAGCTACCCGTTTTATTCATTTTATCCTTCTCAGAGCTGTTTTGATAGTATCCAAATGATGGTAAATGAAAAGGGAGGACACGAATATCTACCCAGAATTCAGGACTGGCAATCGATATGCATGTTTGAGTGCGAATCTTTTTCTCTCTCAACTTAGGTATACGTTTATGTCGTACCTAAAAGCGAGAACCACACTATTGGGACAAGTATGCAAGGCCCAATTTTCCTAACAAGAACAGTTAATTTTGTTATTTTCGAACATTTCTTTCCAAATTGGTTTATCCAATTAACAGTATTATATTAAGATCATGAATTGCTGGGTTAGGTTAGGTTAGGTTAGGTTAGCTTAGCTTAGGTTAGGTTAGGTTAGCTTAGCTTGGGTTAGCATAGGTTAGGTTAGGTTTGATTACATTTCTATGTTAGATTTAACTCAAATTCAAAACAATTGCAGTCATTCGGCTTGTTAGTCAACTTGCCTCTAATAGGGGCAATTTGTCTAACAAGACTATTTAGTTTTGTGTGCATATATATATATATATATATATATATATATATATATATATATATATATATATATATATATATATATATATATATATATATATATATATATATATTATAGCTTCAAGACTCCGAACCAATATAGAAGCATCAAGAGGAAGTGCTTGTGTTATGGGCCAATAGGCCTTCTGCAGTTACTTCCATTCTTATGTTTTTATTCCCATTGGTTCGTGTTTTATCTTGTGTAAATGTCAATCACCTCACCCAAAACTTTGGTACCATATCACCTCACCCATGTATGTGTGTATATATATATATATATATATATATATATATATATATATATATATATATATATATATATATATATATATATATATATATATATATATATATATATAATATACAGAGTAAATCTACCCCAAAAGTAATGATTTATTTGTCTACAAAACTAAACTCTTTTTGGAATCATATGAGGCCCCTCCACTGAGGGGGGAGGCCTGGATGTTTATTGTCATGTGTATTCATGCTGCTTGCATGTCGTCGTTTATTTTGCCTTTGTTGTTTTCTTGACAGCTTTCTTTGCCTTGGGTGGTTTGGGAGATTTTGAAGCTCTCTTTATTTTGGGCTTTTTGTTCCCAACAACAAGCTGCTGCTGCTGCTGCTTCTTTTTCAAGGCTGTAGGTGGTTTGTTGCTTGTGGCGGCTTTCTTGGGAGTTACCACGGCCTTCTTTGCTGCTGTAGATGGTTTCTTGGTTGTGGTGGCTTTCTTGGGAGTTAGAACGGCCCTCTTCTCTGCTACGGCCAGCTTGAATGATCCACTAGCTCCACTTCCCTTGGTCTGAACAAGAATGCCGTCAGCCACTGCTTTCTTGAGAAATCTTCGGATGTAAATGGCGATCTTGGCAGCCTCGACTT